>NW_028322092.1:887500-1030000 GCF_057628025.1 Oncorhynchus mykiss
AAAACAGACTCTTTATTTAGTGAGAACAGCTCAGTCCGTCGTCGGCGTCGTCATTAAGCGATACTGAACACGTTCCTCCCTCAGCCCAGCCTCCCGGTCAACGTGAAAACAGACTCTTTATTTAGTGAGATCAGCTCAGTCCGTCGTCGGCGTCGTCCTTAACAGCTTTGACTGTTTGACTCAGTTCTATTGTTGCCGTGCCGACGCCCCACTGAACAGCAGCATCTCTCTGTCACACTCCAATAAACCTAATTGTCCAAAATTAATGAGCTAATTTCTGCAGCTCCAGTTTCTATGCAGCAGATAAGAAAACGTATTAGATTGATTGGCTTTTTGTGTGAAAAGTTTCGCTCACACTTTGAATGTTCTGATATTTTTATATAACAGTTATTATCAGGTATTCACAACAAGAGCTCAGTTTAGCAATGCTTTGGCCCCTATTGATATTAATACGGCTTCCTTCTCACGGCAACAGAGACGGTGTGTGTGTGTGTGTGTGTGTGTGTGCGTGTGTGTGTGTGGAGTGCGTGCGTGTGTGTGTACGTGAGGGGTCCCTACAGATGGAGAGAGGGATCTAGCCTGAGCATTTGCATTTTATTCATTTGAGCTGTTATTTGCAGCGTTGCTTCAGCCGTTTCCCTGGAGGACCAGAGAGTTATTCAACGAAAGGTAAGACATACATTAATCATAACAAGTCTGAGATACAGGGGTAAACTCCACCACAACAGATACAGTGGTAAACTCCACCACAGCAGATACAGTGGTAAACTCCACCACAGCAGAAACAGTGGTAATCTCCACCACAGCAGATACAGTGGTAATCTCCACCACAGCAGATACAGTGGTAAACTCCACCACAGCAGATACAGGGGTAAACTCCACCACAGCAGATACAGGGGTAAACTCCACCACAGCAGATACAGGGGTAAACTCCACCACAGCAGATACAGGGGTAATCTCCACCACAGCAGATACAGTGGTAAACTCCACCACAGCAGATACAGGGGTAAACTCCACCACAGCAGATACAGTGGTAAACTCCACCACAGCAGATACAGTGGTAAACTCCACTACAGCAGATACAGTGGTAAACTCCACCACAACAGATACAGGGGTAAACTCCACCACAGCAGATACAGTGGTAAACTCCACCACAACAGATACAGTGGTAAACTCCACCACAGCAGATACAGTGGTAAACTCCACCACAGCAGATACAGGGGTAAACTCCACCACAGCAGATACAGTGGTAAACTCCACCACAACAGATACAGTGGTAAACTCCACCACAACAGATACAGTGGTAAACTCCACCACAGCAGATACAGTGGTAATCTCCACCACAGCAGAGACAGTGGTAAACAGTGGTAGCAGATACAGGGGTAAACTCCACCACAGCAGATACAGTGGTAATCTCCACCACAGCAGATACAGTGGTAATCTCCACCACAGCAGATACAGTGGTAAACTCCACCACAGCAGATACAGGGGTAAACTCCACCACAGCAGATACAGTGGTAATCTCCACCACAGCAGATACAGTGGTAAACTCCACCACAGCAGATACAGTGGTAAACTCCACCACAGCAGATACAGGGGTAAACTCCACCACAGCAGATACAGTGGTAATCTCCACCACAGCAGATACAGTGGTAAACTCCACCACAGCAGATACAGTGGTAATCTCCACCACAGCAGATACAGTGGTAAACAGTGGTAGCAGATACTGTGGTAAACTCCACCACAGCAGATACAGTGGTAATCTCCACCACAGCAGATACAGTGGTAAACTCCACCACAGCAGATACAGTGGTAAACTCCACCACAGCAGATACAGTGGTAAACTCCACCACAGCAGATACAGTGGTAATCTCCACCACAGCAGATACAGTGGTAAACAGTGGTAGCAGATACTGTGGTAAACTCCACCACAGCAGATACAGTGGTAATCTCCACCACAGCAGATACAGTGGTAAACTCCACCACAGCAGAGACAGGGGTAATCTCCACCACAGCAGATACAGGGGTAAACTCCACCACAGCAGATACAGTGGTAAACTCCACCACAGCAGATACAGTGGTAAACTCCACCACAGCAGATACAGTGGTAATCTCCACCACAGCAGATACAGGGGTAAACTCCACCACAGCAGATACAGGGGTAAACTCCACCACAGCAGATACAGGGGTAAACTCCACCACAGCAGATACAGGGGTAATCTCCACCACAGCAGATACAGTGGTAAACTCCACCACAGCAGATACAGGGGTAAACTCCACCACAGCAGATACAGTGGTAAACTCCACCACAGCAGATACAGGGGTAAACTCCACCACAGCAGATACAGTGGTAAACTCCACCACAACAGATACAGTGGTAAACTCCACCACAACAGATACAGTGGTAAACTCCACCACAGCAGATACAGGGGTAAACTCCACCACAGCAGATACAGTGGTAAACTCCACCACAACAGATACAGTGGTAAACTCCACCACAACAGATACAGGGGTAAACTCCACCACAGCAGATACAGTGGTAAACTCCACCACAACAGATACAGTGGTAAACTCCACCACAGCAGATACAGTGGTAAACTCCACCACAGCAGATACAGGGGTAAACTCCACCACAGCAGATACAGTGGTAAACTCCACCACAACAGATACAGTGGTAAACTCCACCACAACAGATACAGTGGTAAACTCCACCACAGCAGATACAGTGGTAATCTCCACCACAGCAGAGACAGTGGTAAACAGTGGTAGCAGATACAGGGGTAAACTCCACCACAGCAGATACAGTGGTAATCTCCACCACAGCAGATACAGTGGTAATCTCCACCACAGCAGATACAGTGGTAAACTCCACCACAGCAGATACAGGGGTAAACTCCACCACAGCAGATACAGTGGTAATCTCCACCACAGCAGATACAGTGGTAAACTCCACCACAGCAGATACAGTGGTAAACTCCACCACAGCAGATACAGGGGTAAACTCCACCACAGCAGATACAGTGGTAATCTCCACCACAGCAGATACAGTGGTAAACTCCACCACAGCAGATACAGTGGTAATCTCCACCACAGCAGATACAGTGGTAAACTCCACCACAGCAGATACAGTGGTAATCTCCACCACAGCAGATACAGTGGTAAACAGTGGTAGCAGATACAGTGGTAAACTCCACCACAGCAGACACAGTGGTAAACTCCACCACAGCAGATAAGGTTGTAATCTCCACCACAGCAGACACAGTGGTAAACTCCACCACAGCAGATAAGGTTGTAAACTCCACCACAACAGATGAGGTAAACATGTATTAGAGGTCAGTGTTATAACTACTGGACCAGAGCCCAGATGTGTCTGATATTGCTGCTTTAGGTTGAAAACATCGCTGACTCATCAATGTCTCTCCCATCTGCCCCAGCACGGAAGAGAGGCATCATGGGAATGGGTTAGAAAACGTTTCAAGGAGAGAGAGAGAGAGAAACAGACCGAGAGAGAGAGAGAGAAAGAGGGAGAGCAGAGGTCTTATCTGTCTCTGAAGTGAAGCAGCCAGTTGTTGCTTGGTGGAGCAGACAGGGAAGCAGCTAGTTGTTTCTTGGTGGAGCAGACAGGGAAGCAGCTAGTTGTTGGTGGAGCAGACAGGGAAGCAGCTAGTTGTTTCTTGGTGGAGCAGACAGGGAAGCAGCTAGTTGTTTCTTGGTGGAGCAGACAGGAAAG
Source organism: Oncorhynchus mykiss (assembly GCF_057628025.1). Taxonomy (NCBI): domain Eukaryota; kingdom Metazoa; phylum Chordata; class Actinopteri; order Salmoniformes; family Salmonidae; genus Oncorhynchus; species Oncorhynchus mykiss. The sequence goes on from NW_028322092.1 coordinate 891,231, forward strand.
CAGCTAGTTGTTTCTTGGTGGAGCAGACAGGGAAGCAGCTAGTTGTTTCTTGGTGGAGCAGACAGGTAAGCAGCTAGTTGTTGGTGGAGCAGACAGGGAAGCAGCTAGTTGTTTCTTGGTGGAGCAGACAGGGAAGCAGCTAGTTGTTTCTTGGTGGAGCAGACAGGGAAGCAGCTAGTTGTTTCTTGGTGGAGCAGACAGGGAAGCAGCTAGTTGTTGCTTGGTGGAGCAGACAGGGAAGCAGCTAGTCGTTGGTGGAGCAGACAGGCAAGCAGCTAGTTGTTTCTTGGTGGAGCAGACAGGGAAGCAGCTAGTTGTTTGTGATGCAGACAGGGAAGCAGCTAGTTGTTTCTTGGTGGAGCAGACAGGGAAGCAGCTAGTTGTTGGTGGAGCAGACAGGGAAGCAGCTAGTTGTTTCTTGGTGGAGCAGACAGGGAGCAGCTAGTTGTTTCTTGGTGGAGCAGACAGAGAAGCAGCTAGTTGTTTCTTGGTGGAGCAGACAGGGAGCAGCTAGTTGTTTCTTGGTGGAGCAGACAGGGAAGCAGCTAGTTGTTTCTTGGTGGAGCAGACAGGGAGGCAGCTAGTTGTTTCTTGGTGGAGCAGACAGAGAAGCAGCTAGTTGTTTCTTGGTGGAGCAGACAGGGAAGCAGCTAGTTGTTTCATGGTGGAGCAGACAGGGAAGCAGCTAGTTGTTTCTTGGTGGAGCAGACAGGGAAGCAGCTAGTTGTTGGTGGAGCAGACAGGGAAGCAGCTAGTTGTTTCTTGGTGGAGCAGACAGGGAAGCAGCTAGTTGTTTCTTGGTGGAGCAGACAGGGAAGCAGCTAGTTGTTTCTTGGTGGAGCAGACAGGGAGCAGCTAGTTGTTTCTTGGTGGAGCAGACAGAGAAGCAGCTAGTTGTTTCTTGGTGGAGCAGACAGGGAAGCAGCTAGTTGTTGGTGGAGCAGACAGGGAAGCAGCTAGTCGTTTCTTGGTGGAGCAGACAGGGAAGCAGCTAGTTGTTGGTGGAGCATTCAGGGAAGCAGCTAGTTGTTTCTTGGTGGAGCAGACAGGGAAGCAGCTAGTTGTTTCTTGGTGGAGCAGACAGGGAAGCAGCTAGTTGTTGGTGGAGCATTCAGGGAAGCAGCTAGTTGTTTCTTGGTGGAGCAGACAGGGAAGCAGCTAGTTGTTTCTTGGTGGAGCAGACAGGGAAGCAGCTAGTTGTTTCTTGGTGGAGCAGACAGGGAAGCAGCTAGTTGTTTCTTGGTGGAGCAGACAGGGAAGCAGCTAGTTGTTGGTGGAGCAGACAGGGAAGCAGCTAGTTGTTTCTTGGTGGAGCAGACAGGGAAGCAGCTAGTTGTTGGTGGAGCAGACAGGGAAGCAGCTAGTTGTTTCTTGGTGGAGCAGACAGAGAAGCATCTAGTTGTTTCTTGGTGGAGCAGACAGAGAAGCAGCTAGTTGTTTCTTGGTGGAGCAGACAGGGAAGCAGCTAGTTGTTTCTTGGTGGAGCAGACAGAGAAGCAGCTAGTTGTTTCTTGGTGGTGCAGACAGAGAAGCAGCTAGTTGTTGGTGGAGCATTCAGGGAAGCAGCTAGTTGTTTCTTGGTGGAGCAGACAGAGAAGCAGCTAGTTGTTTCTTGGTGGAGCAGACAGGGAAGCAGCTAGTTGTTGGTGGAGCATTCAGGGAAGCAGCTAGTTGTTTCTTGGTGGAGCAGACAGAGAAGCAGCTAGTTGTTTCTTGGTGGAGCAGACAGAGAAGCAGCTAGTTGTTTCTTGGTGGAGCAGACAGAGAAGCAGCTAGTTGTTTCTTGGTGGAGCAGACAGGGAAGCAGCTAGTTGTTTCTTGGTGGAGCAGACAGAGAAGCAGCTAGTTGTTTCTTGGTGGAGCAGACAGAGAAGCAGCTAGTTGTTTCTTGGTGGAGCAGACAGAGAAGCAGCTAGTTGTTTCTTGGTGGAGCAGACAGGGAGCAGCTAGTTGTTTCTTGGTGGAGCAGACAGGGAAGCAGCTAGTTGTTTCTTGGTGGAGCAGACAGGGAAGCAGCTAGTCGTTGGTGGAGCAGACAGGGAAGCAGCTAGTTGTTTCTTGGTGGAGCAGACAGGGAAGCAGCTAGTTGTTTGTGATGCAGACAGAGAAGCAGCTAGTTGTTTCTTGGTGGAGCAGACAGGGAAGCAGCTAGTTGTTTCTTGGTGGAGCAGACAGGGAAGCAGCTAGTTGTTGGTGGAGCAGACAGGGAAGCAGCTAGTTGTTTCTTGGTGGAGCAGACAGAGAAGCAGCTAGTTGTTGCTTGGTGGAGCAGACAGAGAAGCAGCTAGTTGTTGGTGGAGCAGACAGGGAAGCAGCTAGTTGTTTCTTGGTGGAGCAGACAGGGAAGCAGCTAGTTGTTTCTTGGTGGAGCAGACAGGGAAGCAGCTAGTTGTTTCTTGGTGGAGCAGACAGGGAAGCAGCTAGTTGTTTCTTGGTGGAGCAGACAGAGAAGCAGCTAGTTGTTTCTTGGTGGAACAGACAGGGAAGCAGCTAGTTGTTGGTGGAGCAGACAGGGAAGCAGCTAGTTGTTTCATGGTGGAGCAGACAGGGAAGCAGCTAGTTGTTTCTTGGTGGAGCAGACAGGGAAGCAGCTAGTTGTTTCTTGGTGGAGCAGACAGGGAAGCAGCTAGTTGTTTCTTGGTGGAGCAGACAGGGAAGCAGCTAGTTGTTTCTTGGTGGAGCAGACAGGGAAGCAGCTAGTCGTTGGTGGAGCAGACAGGGAAGCAGCTAGTTGTTTCTTGGTGGAGCAGATTCTCTGTCAAGTCTATGCCTCAATCTATCAATCAGTTTGGAGAGCTACTTCCTAGACACACAACAATTGGCCAGACTCAGAGATCAATCAGTAGGATGAAGAGAAAGCGACAAACTGTTTAAGTGACAACAAAGAGTGTTTCTGAAATGGCACCCTGTACAGTTTACATTACTGAGTCCCCATAGGGCTCTGGTCTAAAGCAGTGTGTACAGTACACTACTTAGGCCCCATAGTGCTCTGGGCTAAACCAGTATATATAGTACACTACTTAGGCCCCATAGTGCTCTGGTCTAAAGCAGTGGACTACAGTATACACTCTATACAGTACACTACTTAGGCCCCATAGGGCTCTGGTCTAAAGCAGTATATACAGTACACTACTTAGGCCCCATAGGACTCTGGTCTAAAGCAGTGTGTACAGTACACTACTTAGGCCCCATAGTGCTCTGGTCTAAAGCAGTATATATAGTACACTACTTAGGCCCCATAGTGCTCTGGTCTAAAGCAGTTTGTACAGTACACTACTTAGGCCCCATAGGGCTCTGGTCTAAAGCAGTGTGTACAGTACACTACTTAGGCCCCATAGGGCTCTGGTCTAAAGCAGTGTGTACAGTACACTACTTAGGCCCCATAGGGCTCTGGTCTAAAGCAGTGTGTACAGTACACTACTTAGGCCCCATAGTGCTCTGGTCTAAAGCAGTGTGTACAGTACACTACTTAGGCCCCATAGTGCTCTGGTCTAAAGCAGTATATAGAGTACACTACTTAGGCCCCATAGTGCTCTGGTCTAAAGCTGTATATACAGTACACTACTTAGGCCCCATAGTACTCTGGTCTAAAGCAGTATATAGAGTACACTACTTAGGCCCCATAGTGCTCTGGTCTAAAGCAGTATATAGAGTACACTACTTAGGCCCCATAGTGCTCTGGTCTAAAGCAGTATATAGAGTACACTACTTAGGCCCCATAGGGCTCTGGTCTAAAGCAGTATATACAGTACACTACTTAGGCCCCATTGGGCTCTGGTCTAAAGCAGTATATACAGTACACTACTTAGGCCCCATAGTGCTCTGGTCTAAAGCAGTGTGTACAGTACACTACTTAGGCCCCATAGTGCTCTGGTCTAAAGCAGTATATACAGTACACTACTTAGGCCCCATAGTGCTCTGGTCTAAAGCTGTATATACAGTACACTACTTAGGCCCCATAGTACTCTGGTCTAAAGCAGTATATAGAGTACACTACTTAGGCCCCATAGTGCTCTGGTCTAAAGCAGTATATAGAGTACACTACTTAGGCCCCATAGTGCTCTGGTCTAAAGCAGTATATAGAGTACACTACTTAGGCCCCATAGGGCTCTGGTCTAAAGCAGTATATACAGTACACTACTTAGGCCCCATTGGGCTCTGGTCTAAAGCAGTATATACAGTACACTACTTAGGCCCCATAGTGCTCTGGTCTAAAGCAGTATGTAGAGTACACTACTTAGGCCCCATAGTGCTCTGGTCTAAAGCAGTGGATAGTGAATAGTGAGCCATTTGGGACACAGGCAGAGAGAGATGATGAGTATAGTTTCTCCCTGTATCTTCTTCCACCTCCAACATCCTGTTAACACACAGACATACCACCTCCAACATCCTGTTAACACAGAGACATACCACCTCCAACATCCTGTTAACACACAGACATACCACCTCCTAGCTCCTCTGGTCTGGATACAACATCCTGTTAACACACAGACATACCACTTCCTACATCCTGTTAACACTCAGACATACCACCTCCAACATCCTGTTAACACACAGACATACCACCTCCAACATCCTGTTAACACGCAGACATACCACCTCCAACATCCTGTTAACACGCAGACATACCACCTCCAACATCCTGTTAACACGCAGACATACCACCTCCAACATCCTGTTAACACACAGACATACCACCTCCAACATCCTGTTAACACACAGACATACCACCTCCAATATCCTGTTAACATACAGACATACCACCTCCAATATCCTGTTAACATACAGACATACCACCTCCAACATCCTGTTAACACGCAGACATACCACCTCCAACATCCTGTTAACACACAGACATACCACCTCCAATATCCTGTTAACACACAGACATACCACCTCCAATATCCTGTTAACATACAGACATACCACCTCCAATATCCTGTTAACACACAGACATACCACCTCCAATATCCTGTTAACACACAGACATACCACCTCCAATATCCTGTTAACACGCAGACATACCACCTCCAACATCCTGTTAACACACAGACATACCACCTCCAACATCCTGTTAACACACAGACATACCACCTCCAACATCCTGTTAACACACAGACATACCACCTCCTAGCTCCTCTGGTCTGGATACAACATCCTGTTAACACACAGACATACCACTTCCTACATCCTGTTAACACGCAGACATACCACCTCCAACATCCTGTTAACACACAGACATACCACCTCCAACATCCTGTTAACACGCAGACATACCACCTCCAACATCCTGTTAACACAGAGACATACCACCTCCAACATCCTGTTAACACACAGACATACCACCTCCAACATCCTGTTAACACAGAGACATACCACTTCCAACATCCTGTTAACACACAGACATACCACCTCCTAGCTCCTCTGGTCTGGATACAACATGCTGCTAACACACAGACATACCACCTCCAACATCCTGCTAACACACAGACATACCACCTCCTACATCCTGTTAACACACATACATACCACCTCCAACATCCTGTTAACACACAGACATACCACTTCCAACATCCTGTTAACACACAGACATACCACCTCCAATATCCTGTTAACACACAGACATACCACCTCCTACATCCTGTTAACACACAGACATACCACCTCCTACATCCTGTTAACACACAGACATACCACCTCCTACATCCTGTTAGCACACAGACATACCACCTCCTACATCCTGTTAACACACAGACATACCACCTCCTAGCTCCTCTGGTCTGGATACAATATCCTGTTAACACACAGACATACCACCTCCTACATCCTGTTAACACACAGACATACCACCTCCAACATCCTGTTAACACACAGACATACCACCTCCTAGCTCCTCTGGTCTGGATACAACATCCTGTTAACACACAGACATACCACCTCCAACATCCTGCTAACACACAGACATACCACCTCCAACATCATGTTAACACACAGACATACCACCTCCTAGCTCCTCTGGTCTGCATACAACATCCTGTTAACACACAGACATACCACCTCCTAGCTCCTCTGGTCTGGATACAACATGCCGCTAACACACAGACATACCACCTCTTAGCTCCTCTGGTCTGGATACAACATGCTGCTAACACACAGACATACCACCTCCTAGCTCCTCTGGTCTGGATACAACATGCTGCTAACACACAGACATACCACCTCCTAGCTCCTCTGGTCTGGATACAACATGCTGCTAACACACAGACATCATTTATTCATTTTATTTATTTAACCTTTATTTAACCAGGTAGGCCAGTTGAGAACACCTTTATTTAACCAGGTAGGCCAGTTGAGAACAAGTTCTCATTTACAACTGTGACCTGGCCAAGATAAAAAGAACAAGAGGATAAGTAACAAAAGAACAAGAGGATAAGTAACAATATGGGGATGAGGTTTGGTTGTGTACAGGTACAGTGATCGGTAAGCTGCTCTGAGAGATGATGCTTAAAGTTAGTGAGGGAGACATAAGACTCCAGCTTCAGAGATTTTTGCAGTTCGGTCCAGTCATTGGCAGCAGAGAACTGGAAGGAAAGGCTGCCAAAGGAGGTGTTTGCTTTGTGGATGACCAGTGGAATATACCTGCTGGAGCGCGTGCTACGGGTGGCTGGTGCCATGTTGACCAGTTAGTTGAGATGAGGCGGGACTTTAGCTAGCAAAGACTTATAGATGACCTGGAGCCAGTGGGTTTGGCGACGAATATGAAGCGAGGGCCAGCCAACGAGAGCGTACAGTTCGCATTGGTGGGTGGTATATGGGGCTTTGGGGACAAAACGGATGGCACTGTGATAGACTGCAGCCAGTTTGCTGAGTAGAGTGTTGGAGGCTATTTTGTAAATGACATTACCGAAGGATGGTAGGATGGTCAGTTTTATGAGGGTATGTTTGGCGGCGTGAGTGAAGGAGGCTTTGATGCAAAATAGGAAGCCGATTCTAGATTTAATTTTGGAGTGGAGATGCTTAATGTGAGTCTGGAAGAAGAGTTTACAGTCCAACCAGACACTACAACCTGTAGTTGTCAACATATTCTAAGTCAGAACCGTCCAGAGTAGTGATGCTATTGGGGCAGACGGTTGCAGGCAGCGATCGGTTGAAGAGCATGCATTTAGTTTTACTAGCATTTAAAAGCAGTTGGAGGCCACGGAAGGAGAGTTGTATGGCGTTGAAGCCCGTTTGGAGGTTTGTTAACACAGTGTCCAAATAAGGGCCAGAGGTATACAGAATAGTGTTGTCTGCGTAGAGATGGATCAGAGAATCACCAGCAGAGCGACATCATTGATATACACAGAGAAGAGTCGGCCCGAGAATTGAACCCTGTGGTACCCCCATAGAGACTGACAGAGGTGTTAGCTGCAGTGGGTGCTGAGATGTTGGCCAGGGTAGGGGTAGCCAGGTGGAAAAATGCTTATTGAAATTAACGATTATCGTAGATTGGGCAGCTGGGTGGAGGTGCTCTTATTCTCCATGGACTATACAGTGTCCCAGAACTTTTTGGAATTCGTGCTACAGGAAGAACATTTCTGTTTGAAAAAGCTAGCCTTACCTTTCCTAACTGACTGTGTATATTGGTTCCTGACTTCCCTGAAAAGTTGCATATCGCGGGGACTATTCTATGTTAATGCAGTACGCCACAGGATGTTTTTGTGCTGGTCAAGGGCAGTCAAGTCTGTAGTGAACCAAGGCCTATATCTGTTCTTAGTTCTACATTTTTTGAACGGGGCGTGCTTATTTAAGATGGAGAGGAAAGCGGTTTTGAAGAGTAACCAGACATATCAGCTCCTAGCTCCTCTGGTCTAGATAAAACATGCTGTTTCACTTACTGTTTTAACACAATAGATTTGACATTGAGCTGAACGAAGCCTTCTCTCTGTTAGTCTGTGGTGATTTAGAGGGCTGCCTGTCCTGTCATCACGGCTGCGGCTGGTCTCAGGGGTGCTTGGTGGGTAGACTCCCCCCTGATCAGCACAGCTGTCAGCTACTCAGCTAACAAACAAATGTTCCCACAACTTTAGAGAACGTGCATTTTATATTCTCTGTTGTGTTATAATATTATTGTATTGTTGTCTGGATGCAGGGAGCAGACACCCCTATGCTCTCCTTACTTTCTCTAAACCAAATAAATGTCCTTTCTGTTTTAAAGAGAAGCGAAATATTGAGAATTGATTTATAAATAGATATTTATGCTTGTTATGTATTGACTTTATATTTGAGTTTGTTTTAAGTCTCATCAGGTCATTACTTTACGTTTTAATAGGAACGTTCCCAAGAGACCATTCCCTTAAGGTCAAATACAACTTACCCAGAACGTGGTTACCATGTTCTCAGAATTTAACATACTAATGTTCTAGACAGGTTTCATGGGAACGTTCCCAAGAGATCGTTCCCTTAACGTCAAATACAACTTACCCAGAACGTGGTTACCATGTTCTCAGAATTTAACATACTAATTATCATTACGTTGTTCAGCAGTCTGATGGTTTGGGGGTAGAAGCTGTTCAGCAGTCTGATGGCTTGGAGGTAGAAGCTGTTCAGCAGTCTGATGGCTTGGAGGTAGAAGCTGTTCAGCAGTCTAATGGCTTGGGGGTAGACGCTGTTCAGGAGTCTGATGCCTTGGGGGTAGAAGCTGTTCAGCAGTCTGATGGTTTGGGGGTAGAAGCTGTTCAGCAGTCTGATGGCTTGGAGGTAGAAGCTGTTCAGCAGTCTCATGGCTTGGGGGTAGAAGCTGTTCAGCAGTCTGATGGTTTGGGGGTAGAAGCTGTTCAGGAGTCTCATGGACCTCAACTGTTTGATATAAAGGAAATGTCCTCCTAACACTTTTAACTCCAATTTCAAGACGTACTTTAAAGGTTCTCAGAGGTGTTTGCTAACGTATATGGAATGTTGCCCCTAACTAACGGAAAACTGCACACTCAAACACGAGGGTAACATTACAGGAAACATTCTGTTAGCTGGGGAGCTCCTCTACACCTCTGGATGGTGGGTGGGCAAAGAAGGACATCTCCCTGTCTTGGCCCTGCAGGTCAGGGAGAGAGAGGAGGAAGTGGAGGTGGAAACTTAGAGAGACGTCTGTTTTGTTCTTCTCCCTCAGCCACAATGGAAAAATGGGAGGGGGCTGGGGCTGGGGAGAGAGAGACTGGATAGAGAGAGATAGATAGACAGAGAGAGAGAGAGATTGTGTGAGAGAGAGACTAGAGATAGAGAGAGAGAGAGCGAGAGAGAGAGAGACTGGAGAGAGAGAGAGACTGGATAGAAAGAGAGAGAGAGGGGGGGGGGGGGAAGAAAGAAATAAAGAAAGAGAGAGATTGGAGAGAGAAAGAGACTGGATAGAGAGAGAGAGAGAGAGAGAGAGTCCCTGTCAGTCAACCTGACACAGTGAGAGCAGAGGGAGAGTAGGAACCGGCCATCTGCTCCAAAGTTAATGGGAAGGAGACATGTTGGAGGTGAGACGTGTTAATGTCAGAGCCTGCTGGAGAGACACTAGGTAGTGTAGCGAACAGATGTTGCTACTGGAGGTGCTGTTCTCCTGACCTCTCTCTATAGTAGCAGACAGGAACACACAGCTACAACATGCTCCTGACCTCTCTCTCTATAGTAACAGACAGGAACACACAGCTACAACATGCTCCTGACCTCTCTCTCTATAGCAACAGACAGGAACACACAGCTACAACATGGTGGACATGTTATTGAGGCGTGATGGGAGCCGTGTTATTGAGGCGTGATGGTGGACGTGTTATTGAGGCGTGATCGGAGCCGTGTTGTTGAGGCGTGATGGGAGCCGTGTTGTTGAGGCGAGATGGGAGCCGTGTTGTTGAGGCGTGATGGTGGACATGTTGTTGAGGCGTGATGGGAGCCGTGTTGTTGAGGCGTGATGGTAGCCGTGTTGTTGAGGCGTGGTGGGAGCCGTGTTGTTGAGGCGTGGTGGGAGCCGTGTTGTTGAGGCGTGGTGGTGGACATGTTATTGAGGCGTGATGGTGGACATGTTATTGAGGCGTGATGGTGGACATGTTATTGAGGCATGATGGTGGACATGTTATTGAGGCGTGATGGTGGACATGTTATTGAGGCGTGATGGTGGACATGTTATTGAGGCGTGATGGGAGCCTTTTTATTGAGGCGTGATGGGAGCCGTGTTGTTGAGGCGTGAGGGGAGCCGTGTTGTTGAGGCGTGATGGTGGACATGTTATTGAGGCGTGATGGTGGACATGTTGTTGAGGCGTGATGGTGGACATGTTGAGGCGTGATGGGAGCCGTGTTGTTGAGGCGTGATGGTGGACATGTTGTTGAGGCGTGATGGGAGCCGTGTTGTTGAGGCGTGATGGGAGCCGTGTTGTTGAGGCGTGAGGGGCTTGTAGGGAAGGGGTCTGGTCTGTATCAGTGTGTTTGTCTCATCAGTATTGTATATTGTGGAATATTCCTGTGTGTTTGTTCCACAGGTACAATTCATAATCATTACTGTTCTGTTGAAAGCCATGCATCTGTGGTGGTAAATTAGGGCCTGAGACAACAGTAGCACCATCAAACCCAGTGCTGTGCTCCCCTCCTGTGTCTTCTCATGCTGCTACTGAGCTGTAGCCTCCTCTTCTCCCCTCCTCCACCCCTCTTCTCTTCTCTCCTCTCCTCTCCCCTCGTCTCCTCTCCTCCACTCTCCCCTCCTCTCCTCTGCTCGACTCCCCTCCTACTCTCCCCTCCTCTCGACTCCCCTCCTCCACTCTCCCCTCCTCTCCTCTGCTCGACTCCCCTCCTCTACTCTCCCCTCCTCTCCTCTGCTCCCCTCCTCTACTCTCCCCTCCTCTCGACTCCCCTCCCCTCCTCTCCTCTCCCCTCCCATCCTCTCCTCTGCTCAACTCCCCTCCTCTTCTCCTCTACTCTCCCCTCCCCTCATCTCCTCTCCCCTCCCCTCCTCTCCTCTCCTACAACAGACAGACAGACAGACATGCAGGTAGTGGTGAGAATCTATCATCACTGAGCTCCATCTGAGTACTGAGAACACTCTACTCTGCCTGATGTCCAGTAGGTCACATCTGAGTACTGAGAACACTCTACTCTGCCTGATGTTCAGTAGGTCACATCTGAGTACTGAGAACACTCTACTCTGCCTGATGTTCAGTAGGTCACATCTGAGTACTAAGAACACTACTCTGCCTGATGTTCAGTAGGTCACGTCTGAGTACTGAGAACACTCTACTCTGCCTGATGTTCAGTAGGTCACATCTGAGTACTGAGAACACTCTACTCTGCCTGATGTTCAGTAGGTCACATCTGAGTACTAAGAACACTACTCTGCCTGATGTTCAGTAGGTCACGTCTGAGTACTGAGAACACTCTACTCTGCCTGATGTCCAGTAGGTCACATCTGAGTACTGAGAACACTCTACTCTGCCTGATGTTCAGTAGGTCACATCTGAGTACTGAGAACACTCTACTCTGCCTGATGTTCAGTAGGTCATGTCTGAGTACTGAGAACACTCTACTCTGCCTGATGTTCAGTAGGTCACATCTGAGTACTGAGAACACTCTACTCTGCCTGATGTTCAGTAGGTCACATCTGAGTACTGAGAACACTCTACTCTGCCTGATGTTCAGTAGGTCACATCTGAGTACTGAGAACACTCTACTCTGCCTGATGTTCAGTAGAACACATCTGAGTACTGAGAACACTCTACTCTGCCTGATGTTCAGTAGGTCACATCTGAGTACTGAGAACACTCTACTCTGCTTGATGTTCAGTAGGTCACATCTGAGTACTGAGAACACTCTACTCTGCCTGATGTTCAGTAGGTCACATCTGAGTACTGAGAACACTCTACTCTGCCTGATGTTCAGTAGGTCACATCTGAGTACTGAGAACACTCTACTCTGCCTGATGTTCAGTAGGTCACATCTGAGTACTGAGAACACTCTACTCTGCCTGATGTTCAGTAGATCACATCTGAGTACTGAGAACACTCTACTCTGCCTGATGTTCAGTAGGTCACATCTGAGTACTGAGAACACTCTACTCTGCTTGATGTTCAGTAGGTCACATCTGAGTACTGAGAACACTCTACTCTGCCTGATGTTCAGTAGGTCACATCTGAGTACTGAGAACACTCTACTCTGCCTGATGTTCAGTAGGTCACATCTGAGTACTGAGAACACTCTACTCTGCCTGATGTTCAGTAGGTCACATCTGAGTACTGAGAACACTCTACTCTGCCTGATGTTCAGTAGATCACATCTGAGTACTGAGAACACTCTACTCTGCCTGATGTTCAGTAGGTCACATCTGAGTACTGAGAACACTCTACTCTGCTTGATGTTCAGTAGGTCACATCTGAGTACTGAGAACACTCTACTCTGCCTGATGTTCAGTAGGTCACATCTGAGTACTGAGAACACTACTCTGCCTGATGTTCAGTAGATCACATCTGGAGTCATTGCTCATGTGGTCCTCTGCATCTTAGTTGTTAGAGCATGGTGCTTGCAATGCCAGGATAGTGGGTTCGATTCCTGGGTTCACCGGTACGTAAAATAGATACACGTGAATGTAAATCACTTTGGATAAAAGTGTCTGCTAAATGGATTGTAATATTGTTGGCTGGAGAGGCTGAGAGGAGGAGAGGCTGAGAGGAGGAGAGGCTGAGAGGCTGATAGGAGGAGAGACAGAGGCGGAGAGGAGGAGAGGCTGATAGGAGGAGAGGTTGTGAGTCTGATAGGAGGAGAGGCGGAGAGGAGGAGAGGCTGAGAGGAGGAGAGGCTGAGAGGAGGAGAGGCTGAGAGGAGGAGAAGCTGAGAGGAGGAGAGGTTGTGAGTCTGATAGGAGGAGAGGCGGAGAGGAGGAGAGGCTGAGAGGAGGAGAGGCTGATAGGAGGAGAGGCTGAGAGGCTGGAGAGGAGAGGCTGAGGCTGGAGAGGCTGAGAGGAGGAGTCTGAGAGGAGGAGAGAAGGAGAGAAGGAGAGGCTGAGAGGAGGAGAGGCTGATAGGAGGAGAGGCTGAGAGGCTGATAGGAGGAGAGGCTGAGAGGAGGAGAGGCTGAGAGGATGAGAGGCTGCTGAGGCTGAGAGGAGGAGGCTGAGAGGAGGAGAGAAGGAGAGAAGGAGAGGCTGAGAGGAGGAGAGAAGGAGAGGCTGAAGCTGGAGAGGCTGAGAGGAGGAGGAGAGGCTGAGGCTGAGAGACTGATAGGAGGAGAGGCGGAGAGGCTGATAGGAGGAGAGGCTGAGAGGAAGGAGAGAAGGAGAGGCTGAGGCTGGAGAGGCTGAGAGGAGGAGGCTGAGAGGAGGAGAGACTGAGAGGATGAGAGGCTGGAGAGAAGGAGAGGTGGAGAGGCTGAGAGAAGGAGGAGAGGCTGAGAGGCTGAGAGGAGGAGAGGAGGAGAGGCTGGAGAGGCTGATAGGCTGTCTCCCCCCACTCTCCCCATCAGACACTAGAGGCCTGGGGCTCTGCTGGCCTGTCTGGCACCAGAGAGGCCTGCTTGGCATACGGACTCTGCCCAGGGGCTGACACTGGCACCGCTGTGCCCCCTGGCTGGGTACCAAGTGACAGGAACCAGGGGGCTGATTAGGAATCAATTGAGAGGGCTGCTGTCTGTCCTCCAGTCAAGTGTTTAATTACGTCTGTAATTACAGATCTGTTTATTTGTTTATTTGTTCCTCTAAACACCTAAACAGCAGCATTTGTTCCTCTAAACACCTAAACAGAGCAGCATTTGATCCTATAAAAACCTAAACAGAGCAGCATTTGTTCCTCTAAACACAGCAGCATTTGTTCCTCTAAACACAGCAGCATTTGTTCCTCTAACCAGAGCAGCATTTGTTCCTCTAAACAGAGCAGCATTTGTTCCTCTAAACACAGCAGCATTTGTTCCTCTAAACAGAGCAGCATTTGATCCTATAAAAACCTAAACAGAGCAGCATTTGTTCCTCTTAACACCTAAACAGCAGCATTTGTTCCTCTAAACACAGCAGCATTTGTTCCTCTAAACACAGCAGCATTTGTTCCTCTAACCAGAGCAGCATTTGTTCCTCTAAACAGAGCAGCATTTGTTCCTCTAAACACAGCAGCATTTGTTCCTCTAAACAGAGCAGCATTTGATCCTATAAAAACCTAAACAGAGCAGCATTTGTTCCTCTTAACACCTAAACAGCAGCATTTGTTCCTCTAAACACAGCAGCATTTGTTCCTCTAACCAGAGCAGCATTTGTTCCTCTAAACAGAGCAGCATTTGTTCCTCTAAACAGAGCAGCATTTGTTCCTCTTAACACCTAAACAGCAGCATTTGTTCCTCTAAACACAGCAGCATTTGTTCCTCTAACCAGAGCAGCATTTGTTCCTCTAAACAGAGCAGCATTTGTTCCTCTTAACACCTAAACAGCAGCATTTGTTCCTCTAAACAGAGCAGCATTTGTTCCTCTAAACACAGCAGCATTTGTTCCTCTAAACACAGCAGCATTTGTTCCTCTAAACACAGCAGCATTTGTTCCTCTAAACACCTAAACAGCAGCATTTGTTCCTCTAAACAGAGCAGCATTTGTTCCTATAACCAGAGCAGCATTTGTTCCTCTAACCAGAGCAGCATTTGTTCCTCTAACCAGAGCAGCATTTGTTCCTCTAAACAGAGCAGCATTTGTTCCTCTAAACGGAGCAGCATTTGTTCCTCTAAACACCTAAACAGAGCAGCATTTGTTCCTCTAAACAGAGCAGCTTTTGTTCCTCTAAACAGAGCCTCATTTGTTCCTCTAAACAGAGCAGCATTTGTTCCTCTAAACAGAGCAGCTTTTGTTCCTCTAAACAGAGCCTCATTTGTTCCTCTAAACAGAGCAGCATTTGTTCCTCTAAACAGAGCAGCATTTGTTCCTCTAAACAGAGCAGCAATTGTTCCTCTAAACAGAGCAGCATTTGTTCCTCTAAACAGAGCAGCATTTGTTCCTCTAACCAGAGCAGCATTTGTTCCTCTAACCAGAGCAGCATTTGTTCCTCTAAACAGAGCAGCATTTGTTCCTCTAAACAGAGCAGCATTTGTTCCTCTAAACGGAGCAGCATTTGTTCCTCTAACCAGAGCAGCATTTGTTCCTCTAACCAGAGCAGCATTTGTTCCTCTAAACAGAGCAGCATTTGTTCCTCTAAACAGAGCAGCATTTGTTCCTCTAAACAGAGCAGCATTTGTTCCTCTAAACGGAGCAGCATTTGTTCCTCTAAACAAAGCAGCATTTGTTCCTCTAAACAGAGCCTCATTTGTTCCTCTAAACACCTAAACAGAGCAGCATTTGTTCCTCTAAACAGAGCAGCTTTTGTTCCTCTAAACAGAGCCTCATTTGTTCCTCTAAACAGAGCAGCATTTGTTCCTCTAAACAGAGCAGCATTTGTTCCTCTAAACGGAGCAGCATTTGTTCCTCTAAACAGAGCAGCATTTGTTCCTCTAAACAGAGCCTCATTTGTTCCTCTAAACACCTAAACAGAGCAGCATTTGTTCCTCTAAACAGAGCAGCTTTTGTTCCTCTAAACAGAGCCTCATTTGTTCCTCTAAACAGAGCAGCATTTGTTCCTCTAAACAGAGCAGCATTTGTTCCTCTAAACAGAGCAGCATTTGTTCCTCTAAACAGAGCAGCAATTGTTCCTCTAAACAGAGCAGCATTTGTTCCTCTAAAAAGAGCCTAATTTGTTCCTCTAAACAGAGCAGCATTTGTTCCTCTAAATGGAGCAACATTTGGACAACTCTCTGAAATGAGTCTGTTGACGTTTGGCTAAAATGTTTGGTCTGATTCTGACAACATAAGTTGTTTATGGCGGATGTCTTGGCCTGTGGTACATCTCCTAACTTAAACCCCTGTGTGTTACATATCCTAACTTAAACCCCTGTGTTACATCTCCTAACTTAAACCCCTGTTACCTCTCCTAACTTAAACCCCTGTTACATCTCCTAACTTAAACCCCTGTTACCTCTCCTAACTTAAACCCCTGTGTGTTACATCTCCTAACTTAAACCCCTGTGTGTTACATCTCCTAACTTAAACCCCTGTGTGTTACATCTCCTAACTTAAACCCCTGTGTTACATCTCCTAACTTAAACCCCTGTTACCTCTCCTAACTTAAACCCCTGTTACATCTCCTAACTTAAACCCCTGTTACCTCTCCTAACTTAAACCCCTGTTACATCTCCTAACTTAAACCCCTGTGTGTTACATCTCCTAACTTAAACCCCTGTGTGTTACATCTCCTAACTTAAACCCCTGTTACATCTCCTAACTTAAACCCCTGTGTGTTACATCTCCTAACTTAAACCGCTGTTACATCTCCTAACTTAAACCCCTGTGTGTTAGAAGCCACTTCTGGTCTATGTTGGACTGACTGACTGACTGACTGGCTGACTGACTGGTCTGGTGGTGTAACCCTGGATTCATGTGTGGTAATGGGAACAACGTGACTGACTGACTGGCTGACTGACTGACTGACTGACTGGCTGACTGACTGGTCTGGTGGTGTAACCCTGGATTCATGTGTGGTAATGGGAACAACGTGACTGACTGACTGACTGGCTGACTGACTGACTGGTCTGGTGGTGTAACCCTGGATTCATGTGTGGTAATGGGAACAACGTGACTGACTGACTGACTGACTGGCTGACTGACTGGCTGACTGACTGGTCTGGTGGTGTAACCCTGGATTCATGTGTGGTAATGGGAACAACGTGACTGACTGACTGACTGACTGGCTGACTGACTGACTGGTCTGGTGGTGTAACCCTGGATTCATGTGTGGTAATGGGAACAACGTGACTGACTGACTGACTGACTGGCTGACTGACTGACTGGTCTGGTGGTGTAACCCTGGATTCATGTGTGGTAATGGGAACAACGTGATTGACAGATGAAAGACAGTCCGAGGACACGGGCAGCAGACAGACAGACAGACAGACAGACAGTTGAGAGGTGAGCAGTGTGGAGGCAACAGGACAGACAGACAGACTGTGGATTCATCATCATGTCATGAAGCACCTGACTCCCTCTGTTCTGTGGCCTCCCGCTGGCCAGGTCAGAGGTTAGAGGTCAAGCCCTGTACGCCCAGCACGCCCACAGACTGAGTGATGAGCCCAGATACACAGAACCCTGATGGTGTTGATGCTCCACTAACCTCCCCAGTCTGACCTGGTTCTACCCGCTCTGTCCTCACAAAGACATGGACTGTGTCTGAAATGGCACCCTATTTCCTATACATATAGTGCTCTACTTTGGACCAGAGCCCTGGTCCCTGGTCAAACGTTGTTCACTAGGGAGCAGGTTACCATTTGTGACTCACAATAGCCTCTGTGCTCTGACAGGAGTGAAGTCATCCCTCCTCTATCCACCCCGCTGCTTATAATCAGAACTAGGTCAAAGGCAGGCCTGCCAAACTTCTCCTGAGTTACACCAATAACAAGGGGATTGTTTCAAAGACCATATCTGAGTGTGCTGCTGTTATTTTGGACTACACAGAGCTCACACAGCTCACAGAGCTGTCACGGAGAGGGGATGCTGAAGCTCACAGAACTCACAGTGCAGAGCCTGGCCGAGCTCTGAGTCACGGAGAGGGGATGCTGAAGCTCACAGAACTCACAGTGTAGAGCCTGGCCGAGCTCTGAGTCACGGAGAGGGGATGCTGAAGCTCACAGAACTCACAGTGCAGAGCCTGGCCGAGCTCTGAGTCACGGAGAGGGGATGCTGAAGCTCACAGAACTCACAGTGTAGAGCCTGGCCGAGCTCTGAGTCACGGAGAGGGGATGCTGAAGCTCACAGAACTCACAGTGCAGAGCCTGGCCGAGCTCTGAGTCACGGAGAGGGGATGCTGACGCTCACAGAACTCACAGTGTAGAGCCTGGCCATGCCCTGAGTCACGGAGAGGGGATGCTCACAGAGCTCACAGTGCAGAGCCTGGCCGAGCTCTTAGTCACGGAGAGGGGATGCTGATGCTCACAGAACTCACAGTGCAGAGCCTGGCCGAGCTCTGAGTCACAGAGAGGGGATGCTGATGCTCACAGAGCTCACAGTGCAGAGCCTGGCCGAGCGCTGAGTCACGGAGAGGTGATCGCAGAGTCACACGCACACTGTCAGGTAACAATCTGTGCAGCTATTTAAGAGCCAAAACAACCTGTATTTGAATTCAATGTTTTAGGGATTTTGTAATTCACATATTAAATCAATAAAGTCAAACATTAACTTATATTTCATGATTTGAAACTGTATTCAATGAATATTGCATTCAGTTTAAACATTTTATTTCAATCATGTCAGACTGTGGTAGGGTCTCCTGATGTCAGACTGTGGTAGGGTCTCCTGATCTCCTGATGTCAGACTGTGGTAGGGTCTCCTGATGTCCCACTGTGGTAGGGTCTCCTGATGTCAGACTGTGGTAGGGTCTCCTGATGTCCCACTGTGGTAGGGTCTCCTGATGTCCCACTGTGGTAGGGTCTCCTGATGTCAGACTGTGGTAGGGTCTCCTGATGTCAGACTGTGGTAGGGTCTCCTGATGTCAGACTGTGGTAGGGTCTCCTGATGTCCCACTGTGGTAGGGTCTCCTGATGTCAGACTGTGGTAGGGTCTCCTGATGTCCCACTGTGGTAGGGTCTCCTGATGTCCCACTGTGGTAGGGTCTCCTGATGTCAGACTGTGGTAGGGTCTCCTGATGTCAGACTGTGGTAGGGTCTCCTGATGTCAGACTGTGGTAGGGTCTCCTGATGTCCCACTGTGGTAGGGTCTCCTGATGTCAGACTGTGGTAGGGTCTCCTGATGTCAGACTGTGGTAGGGTCTCCTGATGTCAGACTGTGGTAGGGTCTCCTGATGTCAGACTGTGGTAGGGTCTCCTGATGTCAGACTGTGGTAGGGTCTCCTGATGTCCCACTGTGGTAGGGTCTCCTGATGTCAGACTGTGGTAGGGTCTCCTGATGTCAGACTGTGATAGGGTCTCCTGATGTCAGATTGTGGTAGGGTCTCCTGATGTCAGACTGTGGTAGGGTGTTCTGATGCCAGACTGTGGTAGGGTCTCCTGATGTCCCACTGTGGTAGGGTCTCCTGATGTCAGACTGTGGTAGGGTCTCCTGATGTCAGACTGTGGTAGGGTCTCCTGATGTCCCACTGTGGTAGGGTCTCCTGATGTCAGACTGTGGTAGGGTCTCCTGATGTCAGACTGTGGTAGGGTCTCCTGATGTCCCACTGTGGTAGGGTCTCCTGATGTCAGACTGTGGTAGGGTCTCCTGATGTCAGGCTGTGGTAGGGTCTCCTGATGTCAGACTGTGGTAGAGTCTCCTGATGTCAGACTGTGGTAGGGTCTCCTGATGTCAGACTGTGGTAGGGTCTCCTGATGTCAGACTGTGGTAGGGTCTCCTGATGTCAGACTGTGGTAGGGTCTCCTGATGTCAGACTGTGGTAGGGTCTCCTGATGTCAGACTGTGGTAGGGTCTCCTGATGTCAGACTGTGGTAGGGTCTCCTGATGTCAGACTGTGGTAGGGTCTCCTGATGTCAGACTGTGGTAGGGTCTCCTGATGTCAGACTGTGGTAGGGTCTCCTGATGTCAGACTGTGATAGGGTCTCCTGATGTCAGACTGTGGTAGGGTCTCCTGATGTCAGACTGTGGTAGGGTCTCCTGATGTCAGACTGTGGTAGGGTCTCCTGATGTCCCACTGTGGTAGGGTCTCCTGATGTCAGACTGTGGTAGGGTCTCCTGATGTCAGACTGTGGTAGGGTCTTCTGATGTCAGACTGTGGTAGGGTCTCCTGATGTCCCACTGTGGTAGGGTCTCCTGATGTCAGACTGTGGTAGGGTCTTCTGATGTCAGACTGTGGTAGGGTCTCCTGCATGTCAGACTGTGGTAGGGTCTCCTGATGTCAGACTGGGGTAGGGTCTCCTGATGTCAGACTGTGGTAGGGTCTCCTGATGTCCCACTGTGGTAGGGTCTCCTGATGTCAGACTGTGGTAAGGTCTCCTGATGTCAGACTGTGGTAGGGTCTCCTGATGTCAGACTGTGGTAGGGTCTCCTGATGTCAGATTGTGGTAGGTTCGCCTGATGTCAGACTGTGGTAGGGTCTCCTGATGTCAGACTGTGGTAGGGTCTCCTGATGTCAGACTGTGGTAGGGTCTCCTGATGTCAGACTGTGGTAGGGTCTCCTGATGTTCCACTGTGGTAGGGTCTCCTGATGTCAGACTTTGGTAGGGTCTCCTGATGTCAGACTGTGGTAGGGTCTCCTGATGTCAGACTGTGGTAGGGTCTCCTGATGTCCCACTGTGGTAGGGTCTCCTGATGTCAGACTGTGGAAGGGTCTCCTGATGTCAGACTGTGGTAGGGTCTCCTGATGTCAGACTGTAGTAGGGTCTCCTGATGTCCCACTGTGGTAGGGTCTCCTGATTTCAGACTGTGGTAGGGTCTCCTGATGTCAGACTGTGGTAGGGTGTTCTGATGCCAGACTGTGGTAGGGTCTCCTGATGTCAGACTGTGGTAGGGTCTCCTGATGTCAGACTGTGGTAGGGTCTCCTGATGTCAGACTGTGGTAGGGTCTCCTGATGTCCCATTGTGGTAGGGTCTCCTGATGTCCCACTGTGGTAGGGTCTCCTGATGTCCCACTGTGGTAGGTTCTCCTGATGTCAGACTGTGGTAGGGTCTCCTGATGTCAGACTGTGGTAGGGTATCCTGATGTCAGACTGTGGTAGGGTCTCCTGATGTCAGACTGTGGTAGGGTCTCCTGATGTCAGACTGTGGTAGGGTCTCCTGATGTCAGACTGTGGTAGGGTCTCCTGATATCCTGATGTCAGACTGTGGTAGGGTCTCCTGATGTCAGACTGTGATAGGGTCTCCTGATGTTAGACTGTGGTAGGGTCTCCTGATGTCAGACTGTGGTAGGGTCTCCTGATGTCAGACTGTGGTAGGGTCTCCTGATGTCAGATTGTGGTAGGTTCGCCTGATGTCAGACTGTGGTAGGGTCTCCTGATGTCAGACTGTGGTAGGGTCTCCTGATGTCAGACTGTGGTAGGGTCTCCTGATGTTCCACTGTGGTAGGGTCTCCTGATGTCAGACTTTGGTAGGGTCTCCTGATGTCAGACTGTGGTAGGGTCTCCTGATGTCCCACTGTGGTAGGGTCTCCTGATGTCCCACTGTGGTAGGGTCTCCTGTTGTCAGACTGTGGTAGGGTCTCCTGATGTCAGACTGTGGTAGGGTCTCCTGATGTCAGACTGTGGTAGGGTCTCCTGATGTCAGACTGTGGTAGGGTCTCCTGATGTCAGACTGTGGTAGGGTCTCCTGATGTCCCATTGTGGTAGGGTCTCCTGATGTCCCACTGTGGTAGGGTCTCCTGATGTCCCACTGTGGTAGGTTCTCCTGATGTCAGACTGTGGTAGGGTCTCCTGATGTCAGACTGTGGTAGGGTATCCTGATGTCAGACTGTGGTAAGGTCTCCTGATGTCAGACTGTGGTAGGGTCTCCTGATGTCAGACTGTGGTAGGGTCTCCTGATCTCCTGATGTCAGACTGTGGTAGGGTCTCCTGATGTCAGACTGTGATAGGGTCTCCTGATGTCAGACTGTGGTAGGGTCTCCTGATGTCCCACTGTGGTAGGGTCTCCTGATGTCAGACTGTGGTAGGGTCTCCTGATGTCAGGCTGTGGTAGGGTCTCCTGATGTCAGACTGTGGTAGAGTCTCCTGATGTCAGACTGTGGTAGGGTCTCCTGATGTCAGACTGTGGTAGGGTCTCCTGATGTCAGACTGTGGTAGGGTGTTCTGATGCCAGACTGTGGTAGGGTCTCCTGATGTTAGACTGTGGTAGGGTTTCCTGATGTCAGACTGTGGTAGGGTCTCCTGATGTCAGACTGTGGTAGGGTCTCCTGATGTCCCATTGTGGTAGGGTCTCCTGATGTCCCACTGTGGTAGGGTCTCCTGATGTCCCACTGTGGTAGGTTCTCCTGATGTCAGACTGTGGTAGGGTCTCCTGATGTCAGACTGTGGTAGGGTATCCTGATGTCAGACTGTGGTAGGGTCTCCTGATGTCAGACTGTGGTAGGGTCTCCTGATGTCAGACTGTGGTAGGGTCTCCTGATGTCCCACTGTGGTAGGGTCTCCTGATGTCAGACTGTGGTAGGGTATCCTGATGTCAGACTGTGGTAGGGTCTCCTGATGTCAGACTGTGGTAGGGTCTCCTGATGTCAGACTGTGGTAGGGTCTCCTGATGTCAGACTGTGTTAGGGTGTGGATAAGAGGAGAGAGAGTGTTGTTTGGTGAAAACAGACCATCAACCAATAGGTGGAGGAAGCCAACCTGCCAGTCAGGAAGGAGAGAGCTTCTATCCCCAAGCCATGATACTCCTAAAGAGCTTCTACCCCCAAGCCATGATACTCCTAAAGAGCTTCTACCCCCAAGCCATGATACTCCTAAAGAGCTTCTACCCCCAAGCCATGATACTCCTAAAGAGCTTCTACCCCCAAGCCATGATACTCCTAAAGAGCTTCTACCCCCAAGCCATGATACTCCTAAATAGCTTCTACCCCCAAGCCATAAGACTCCTGAGCAGCTACCCAGACGTCTCTTTCACACTGCTGCCTCTCTTTGTTTATAATCTATGCATAGCCACTTTACCATATTAACTCAATTACCTCGACTAACTGGTGCCCCCTGTTTACGGCCTCGTTTGTTATTTTACTGCTGCAGTTTAATGATTTCTTACTTTTATTGTCTACTTTCACTTTTTTTCTTATCTATGTTTTAGTTAACACTTATTTATATAAAAACAAATTCTTAAAGCACTGATGGTTAAGGGCTTGTAATTAAGCATTTCACTGTAAGGTCGTATTTGGAAAATGTGACAAATATAATTTGATTTGATTTGTACCAGGAGTCTCTCTGAAGCTGATTTATTTATCTTTATTCAAACCATCAAACCACCATACTGTATAGAGTTACCAAGACAACAGGGACTTCAAACCACCATACTGTATAGAGTTACCAAGACAACAGGGACTTCAAACCACCATACTGTACAGAGTTACCAAGACAACAGGGACTTCAAACCACCATACTGTATAGAGTTACCAGGACAACAGGGACATCAAACCACCATACTGTATAGAGTTACCAGGACAACAGGGACATCAAACCACCATACTGTATAGAGTTACCAAGACAACAGGGACTTCAAACCACCATACTGTATAGAGTTACCAAGACAACAGGGACTTCAAACCACCATACTGTATAGAGTTACCAAGACAACAGGGACTTCAAACCACCATACTGTATAGAGTTACCAAAACAACAGGGACTTCAAACCACCATACTGTATAGAGTTACCAAGACAACAGGGACTTCAAACCACCATACTGTATAGAGTTACCAAGACAACAGGGACTTCAAACCACCATACTGTATAGAGTTACCAAGACAACAGGGACGTCAAACCACCATACTGTATAGAGTTACCAGGACAACAGGGACATCAAACCACCATACTGTATAGAGTTACCAAGACAACAGGGACTTCAAACCACCATACTGTATAGAGTTACCAGGACAACAGGGACATCAAACCACCATACTGTATAGAGTTACCAAGACAACAGGGACTTCAAACCACCATACTGTATAGAGTTACCAGGACAACAGGGACATCAAACCACCATACTGTATAGAGTTACCAGGACAACAGGGACATCAAACCACCATACTGTTTAGAGTTACCAAGACAACAGGGACTTCAAACCACCATACTGTATAGAGTTACCAAGACAACAGGGACTTCAAACCACCATACTGTATAGAGTTACCAGGACAACAGGGACTTCAAACCACCATACTGTATAGAGTTACCAAGACAACAGGGACTTCAAACCACCATACTGTATAGAGTTACCAGGACAACAGGGACTTCAAACCACCATACTGTATAGAGTTACCAAGACAACAGGGACTTCAAACCACCATACTGTATAGAGTTACCAAGACAACAGGGACTTCAAACCACCATACTGTATAGAGTTACCAGGACAACAGGGACTTCAAATCACCATACTGTATAGAGTTACCAGGACAACAGGGACTTCAAACCACCATACTGTATAGAGTTACCAGGACAACAGGGACATCAAACCACCATACTGTATAGAGTTACCAAGACAACAGGGACTTCAAACCACCATACTGTATAGAGTTACCAAGTCAACATGGACATCAAACCACCATACTGTATAGAGTTACCAAGACAACAGGGACATCAAACCACCATACTGTATAGAGTTTCCAGGACAAGAGGAAAGGTCGGCTGCGGTCAGAGGAGCTATAGAACCTTTTGATAATTGACTCTCTGTGTGAGAATGAAGCCACCACCTCTCCAAGAGCTTTTCCTGGTCGCTTTCATTGTGAAGGCCGGAGAGAGCGGGGAGAGAGAGAGCAGGGAGAGAGAGCAGGGAGGGAGGGAGGGAGGGAGGAATGTTTGGCCTGATCTTCAGGAAACAACACTTGACAACCACAGCTGCACTCACAGTCAGGGAACCGGAGTTCCGCCACAGTCTGAATGGTGAGGAGCTGGCAGAGATATGCTGCTTTTACTTCTTCAGGATCGAAAGCTGAGAGAGAGACTGCATGTGAAACCAACACCCTCTCTCTTATTCCCTCTCAACTCTTTCATCTCTGAGACTCGAATCTCTCTCTCTCTCTTTCTCTCTTCATCTCTCTCTCTCTCTTTCCTCTTTCTCTCTTTTGCTCTCTCTCTCCTTCTGTAAATGTTGAGTAAACAGTCCTCTTTTTGTGACTGCATGATGGGAAGTACCCTGTGCCCCAGTCCCCAACTTCGTCATGGAATGCTGCTTCCCAGCTCTCCTTCACCATGGTAACTGGGAATGTGTTTCTGTGGTGAGCTGAGGAATATTTGAAAGTTGATCCAAATATAATTGAAACACAACAGCTCACTCTGTTTGAATGTTTTGTTCAGTTAGTATCTTTTCCATAACAGTTGTTCTGAAACGGAGGTTTGTAACCTAATGGTAACAACCAAACGTTCCAGCTCCTCTGATGTGATGTAGAACGTAATACAAAACGCCACTGTGTGTAATCCCAATGTTAGAGACCAGAGGGCCCTGGGTAGCAGGCAGAGTGGAGAGGTAGAGGTCAGGAAACAATTCCAGCCCTCCTTTCTCTTTCTATCTATCTATCCCTTCTGTCTGAGTGGCCCTTCACATCCCTGCTTAGTCACATTGTCTCTGTTTAGACTAGTGGGACACCCAAGGTGTGTGTCTCTCTTTCAGAGCCATTTTTTAGTGGAGAATTGAGGCTCTGTTGTCGTAGCAGAAGGGAACAGAGACGCTGTGAGCAACAAGATAATTTGAGTATAGCTCAGTATACTAAATGCAATCGTTCTCTGACACGTTGGATTGATGATCCTGAGATCGTCACTGCCAAAGCTTCTGCACAGCATGCTTTGATATACTGTATTTGTCACGGCTCCATATATTGATATATCCCCTCTGTAAATGGTATATCCTCCCTGTAAATCAGCTTTACTCTAGACTTTTCTGTTGACTTACTATTTATATAGTATATGTTGTATGCTGACAAAGTTCTGTGTTCCAGTCCTCATCTACGTACCACCTAGAAGCTGACGAAGTTCTGTGTTCCAGTCCTAATCTACGGACCACCTAGAAGCTGACGAAGTTCTGTGTTCCAGTCCTCATCTACGGACCACCTAGAAGCTGACGAAGTTCTGTGTTCCAGTCCTAATCTACGTACCACCTAGAAGCTGACGAAGTTCTGTGTTCCAGTCCTAATCTACGGACCACCTAGAAGCTGACGAAGTTCTGTGTTCCAATCCTCATCTACGGACCACCTAGAAGCTGACGAAGTTCTGCGTTCCAGTCCTCATCTACGGACCACCTAGAAGCTGACGATGTTCCAGTCCTCATCTATGGACCACCTAGAAACTGACGATGTTCCAGTCCTCATCTACGGACCACCTAGAAACCGACGCTGTTCCAGTCCTCATCTAGGGACCACCTAGAAACCGACGATGTTCTGTGTTCCAGTCCTCATCTACGGACCACCTAGAAGCTGACGAAGTTCTGTGTTCCAGTCCTCATCTACGGACCACCTAGAAACCGACGATGTTCCAGTCCTCATCTACAGACCACCTAGAAACCGACGATGTTCCAGTCCTCATCTACAGACCACCTAGAAACCGACGATGTTCCAGTCCTCATCTACGGACCACCTAGAAACCGACGATGTTCCAGTCCTCATCTACAGACCACCTAGAAACCGACGATGTTCCAGTCCTCATCTACGGACCACCTAGAAGCTGACGATGTTCTTGTCCTCATCTACGGACCACCTAGAAATAACTGCGAGAAACCGGTAAATTATAATAAATGATTTACATCAACAGCATGACGTTAAATGTTGAATTATATATGTAATGTCTGAATCTGTATTCTCTGCTCTGGAATTGTTTTTGTGACAGGTACATTTGCTGCAGCGTAGCCTATGCTACATTAATATTAGGACTGAATGCAGGTCTAATTTATTCCTACACATCCCAAATTGGCTTTCAACGTTAACCTTATTTTTTTTATTGTAAAGAGGGTTTTTTTAAATGGCGGCTGCAGAGTTTTAGAAGAAAAAAAAAAGAGCAGAGATGTTCTGCTACTTCTGGTATACACACAGAACAGAGATGTTCTACTACTTCTGGTATACACACACAGAACAGAGATGTTCTGCTACTTCTGGTATACACACACAGAACAGAGATGTTCTACTACTTCTGGTATACACACACAGAACAGAGATGTTCTACTACTTCTGGTATACACACAGAACAGAGATGTTCTACTACTTCTGGTATACACACACAGAACAGAGATGTTCTACTACTTCTGGTATACACACACAGAGCAGAGATGTTCTGCTACTTCTGGTATACACACAGAACAGAGATGTTCTGCTACTTCTGGTATACACACAGAACAGAGATGTTCTGCTACTTCTGGTATACACACAGAACAGAGATGTTCTGCTACTTCTGGTATACACACAGAACAGAGATGTTCTGCTACTTCTGGTATACACACAGAACAGAGATGTTCTGCTACTTCTGGTATACACACAGAACAGAGATGTTCTGCTACTTCTGGTATACACACAGAACAGAGATGTTCTGCTACTTCTGGTATACACACAGAACAGAGATGTTCTGCTACTTCTGGTATACACACAGAGCAGAGATGTTCTGCTACTTCTGGTATACACACAGAACAGAGATGTTCTGCTACTTCTGGTATACACACAGAACAGAGATGTTCTACTACTTCTGGTATACACACAGAACAGAGATGTTCTACTACTTCTGGTATACATACAGAACAGAGATGTTCTGCTACTTCTGGTATACACACAGAACAGAGATGTTCTGCTACTTCTGGTATACACACAGAGCAGAGATGTTCTGCTACTTCTGGTATACACACAGAACAGAGATGTTCTGCTACTTCTGGTATACACACAGAACAGAGATGTTCTGCTACTTCTGGTATACACACAGAACAGAGATGTTCTGCTACTTCTGGTATACACAGAACAGAGATGTTCTACTACTTCTGGTATACACACACAGAACATAGATGTTCTGCTACTTCTGGTATACACACAGAACAGAGATGTTCTGCTACTTCTGGTATACACACACAGAACAGAGATGTTCTACTACTTCTGGTATATACACAGAACAGAGATGTTCTGCTACTTCTGGTACACACACAGAACAGAGATGTTCTACTACTTCTGGTATATACACACAGAACATAGATGTTCTGCTACTTCTGGTATACACACAGAACAGAGATGTTCTGCTACTTCTGGTATACACACAGAACAGAGATGTTCTACTACTTCTGGTATACACACAGAACAGAGATGTTCTGCTACTTCTGGTATACACACACAGAGCAGAGATGTTCTGCTACTTCTGGTATACACACAGAACAGAGATGTTCTACTACTTCTGGTATACACACAGAACAGAGATGTTCTGCTACTTCTGGTATACACACAGAACAGAGATGTTCTGCTACTTCTGGTATACACACAGAACAGAGATGTTCTGCTACTTCTGGTATACACACACAGAACAGAGATGTTCCAATCCCTTTTTAAAGGAAAAAGGAAAAAGTTTCTTCCAGTTCGAGGTGAGTGATCGCTGTTCTGACGTCCAGAAGCTCTTTTCGGTCATAAGAGACAGTAGCAGCAACATTATATATATATATTATATATGGAGAACTACAAGAAGGAAGAAGTGGGAGTTTGTACTATTTTAATTAGGGCGGATTAAGTTAGTTTCACTATTACGTATTATTTATTTTATTATTATTTATTATATTATTTTATTACTTATTTACTTACTTCTGTGGGTTATTATTTATTTTTTAAACCGTCCAGTTGGTGGCGGCAATAAACCTTTTGGGGTGTTGTCCGCCATAAAACCCACAGAAGAAGAAGAAGACCATGTGACTTTAACCAACAATTCTGTTTGGGTGATTCCCCAGCTGTCTATCACAGTCTTCTGGTTTCAACCAGTGTGCCTGAATGCACATTTTGACTCGGACCCTTCCCAATCCAGGTCAGTGTTTTTTAGTTGCAAGGAAGAAGAAGATGTAAGTTCTATCTAGCTTTTTGGCAAGTTGAGTGTGTTTATTTTAGGAAGATTATGTGTTGTGGGGTTTATTATTGGGTGGGTAAATGCTACGTAATGATGATCGACTGCAAACTGTTACTTTTAGGCTGAATGTACTGTGGCAAACCTCTTCAAGGTTAGGAGCGTTTGTCACAAATTAAGTGGGAAACTGTCACCAAATCACCCAAGAATGAGAGTTCTTTCGAACAGGACAGTACCTGTGTGTTTGTTTCTCCGTCCTGGTCCACCCAGGCCGTAGGCGAGGTCAAGGATAGCAGGGTTCGGTACGCGAATCGGGTTCTCGGTAGGTCCAGGTCCAAACGCCAACAGGTAAGTCCAAAACAATCCAGCTCATACACGGTAAATCCAGCCAATCTCTATTGTCTCTTTCTCTATTGTTCATAGATCCTTCCAGCACTCTCTCTCCCTCTTGTTGGTTTTTCTTGGCCCTTTATCTGTGGGTCGGCTCCACCTTCTGAGGGTTCCCCTTGCTTCTGGGACATGTAGTTTTGGCGGTCGGCCATTGTGTGATCTGTAGTTCTGACAGGGGTGGCCATTTTAGTGATCGGGCAGAGCCCGTTTATTAGTTCTGCTCTCACATATCTGCCATTTATCACTCGACCCCCTTCTTTGCCACAGTACAGATTATGTACATTTTAGATACTACATGTGCATGTTGATTATAATAGTGCCTGTATTGCATTGAATGCCCAGTAGATGTTATTGTTTAGAGACTGTTAATTGCTGTAGCCTGTACAGTATGTGCATGTTACCACTGTTCTTTCATAGTTTGCGCTACTGTTAAGCCGTGGCGAGATTCTAGAAGTTTTCAGAGACTGTCCTCAGTTCTCATGCATGCACAGTAAAATGTATGACTCTGTTGCACCAGACACAGATCAGATAAGACCTACACTAGGCCAGAAAAAAAGCCAATAAAACTAGCCTGTAAAACAAATTACTTCTCTCTCTCTCTGGGCGATATGTTTACAGTGCATTCGGAAAGTATTCAGACCCCTTGACTTTTCCCACATTCTGTTATGTTACAGCCTAATTCTAAAATTGATTTCCCCCTCATCAATCTGCACACAATACCCCATAATGACATCACAATACCCCATAATGACATCACAATACCCCATAATGACATCACAATACCCCATAATGACATCACAATACTCCATAATGACAAAGCAAAAACTGTTTTTTATAGACATTTTAGCAAATGTATAAAAATGTAAAAGACTGAAATATGACATTTACATCAGTATTCAGACCCTTTACTCAGTATTTGTTGAAGCACTTTGGGCAGCGATTACACCCTGATCATCGTTCCAGATCTTTCCACAACCACTCAGTGTGAAAGGGAAACTGGTCTGGTCATAAAACAGGCCTATCTGATTACTTCTAATCACAAGTAGCCTCTACAGCTGTCTGTCCCTGAGCTCACTGAGATGGGAAACTGCCCAGAATATTTTATACAATGTTGCATTTGTATGTTGTATTTATTACATTTTCCGAGGTCTCTCTTTGTGGCACCGAACAGTAGTCCAGGTGCGACAAAACTAGAGCCTGTAGGACCTGCCTTGTTGATAGTGCTGTTAAGAATGCAGAGCAACACTTTTTTTAATGTATAGACTTCTGCTGTTGTATCAACATGTTTTGACCATGACAGTTTACAGGGTTACTCCAAGCAGTTTAGTCACCTAAACTTGTTACATTTTCACATGATTTATTCCAAGATTTAGTTGAGGTTTATGGTTTTAGTGAATGTTTTGTCCCAAATACAATGCTTTTAGTTGTAGAAAATATTTAGGGCTAACTTAATCCTTGCCACCCATTCTGAAACTAAACTGCAGCTCTTTGTTAGGTTTTGCAGTCATTTCAGTCGCTGTAGTAGCTGAAATGTATAGTGTTGAGTCATCATAGACACTCTGGCTTTACTCAATGCCAGTGGCATGTCGTTAGTAAAACATTTTAAAAAGTAAGGGACCTAAACAGCTGCCCTGGGGAATTCCCGATTCTACCTGGATTTTGTGTGAGAGGCTTCCATTAAAGAACACCCTCTGTTGTGTTAGACAGGTAACTCTTTATCCACAATATAGGGTGTAAAGCCATAAAACATGTTTTTCATAGTCAACAGACTATGGTCGATTTAATGTCAAAAGCCGCACTGAAGTATGACAAAACAGCCTCCATAATCTTTTTATAATCAATTTCTCTCAGCCGATCATCAGTCATTTGTGTAAGTGCCATACATGTTGATCATTGTAAGACAGCCATTTATGTCTTTCGGATCCATTCAGATCAAGCATTCAGATCCCTTCACATTTTCCAAATTTTGTTATGTTAAAACCTTATTCTAAAATTGATTAAATTGTTATTTTCCTCGTAAATCTACACACAATACCCCATAATGACAAAGCAAAAACAGGTTTAGACATCTTTGGAAATGTATTCAAAATAAAAAACTGATATCACATTTACATCAGACCCTTTACTCAGTATTTTTTTTTAAGCACCTTTGGCAGCGATTACAGCCTTGAGTCTTCTTGGGTATGACACTATAAGCTTGGCACACCTGTATTTGGGGAGTTTATCCCATTCTTCTCTGCAGATCCTCTCCAGCTCTATCAGGTTGGATGGGGAGCGTTGCTGCACAGCTATTTTCAGGTCTCTCCAGAGATGTTTGATCGGGTTCAAGTCCAGGCTCTGGCTGGGCCACTCAAGGACATTCAGAGACTTGTTCCGATACCACTCCTGCGTTGTTTTGTCTCTACCACTCTACCATATTGGCCTGATTGGTGGAGTGCTGCAGAGATGGTTGTCCATCTGGAATTTTCTCCCATCTCCACAGAGGAACTCTGGAGCTCTGTCAGAGTAACCATGGGGCTCTTGGTCACCTCCCTGACCAAATCCCTTCTCCCCCGATTGCTAAGTTTTGCCGGGTGGCCAGCTCTAGGGAGAGTCTTGGTGGTT
This sequence comes from Oncorhynchus mykiss, assembly GCF_057628025.1. Classification (NCBI taxonomy): domain Eukaryota; kingdom Metazoa; phylum Chordata; class Actinopteri; order Salmoniformes; family Salmonidae; genus Oncorhynchus; species Oncorhynchus mykiss. Next base: position 922,907 of record NW_028322092.1, read on the forward strand.
CCAAACATCTTCCATTTAAGAATGATGGAGGCCACTGTGTTCTTGGGGACCTTCAATGCTGCAGAATTGTTTTGATACCCTTCCCCAGATCTGTGCCTCGGCACAATCCTGTCTTGGCGCTCTACAGACAATTCCTTAGACCTCATGGTTTGGTTTTTGCTCTGACATGCACTGTCAACTGTGGGACCTTATATAGACAGGTGTGTGTCTTTCCAAATCATGTCCAATCAACTGAATTTAACACAGGTGGACTCCAATCAAGTTGTCGAAACATCTCAAGGATGATCAATGGAAACAGGACGCACCTGAGCAAAAATGTTGAGTCTTATAGCAAAAGGGTCTGAATACTTATGTAAATAAGTTATTTCTGTTTTTTCTAAAAACCTGTTTTCGTTTTGTCATTATGGGGTATTGTGATGTGATTATGGGGTATTGTGATGTGATTATGGGGTATTGTGATGTCATTATGGGGTATTGTGATGTGATTATGGGGTATTGTGATGTCATTATGGGGTATTGTGTGTAGATTGATGAGGAAAACATTATATTTAATGCATTTTAGAATAAGGCTGTAACATAAGAAAATGTGGAGAAAGGGAAGGGGTCTGAATACCTTCCGAATAAAGATTCCATTAAAATACCCTCCCTTTGGAACCCTAGACAGGAACCATGTGGAATTGTCAGTCGAAATATGTCTGCATCTTCCTCCTGCTGGCTCTGTCAGGCCTCTTCTTCCTGTTCCGTAACATCAACATTCTGGAGGTGAGGACCTTGCTTCTATCACTATCTACCTGCATCAGCCTACACACCTCTCCCCTTTAGTGACCTCTAATCTCCTCCATAGTGGAAGCTCAACAGTACATTTGGACCTAAGCAGCATCCACTCAGAGGGCTCTCCTCCTTGCCTCGATCGCAAGCTGAGCTTCTTCTGTAGCCACCTGGTCCAGGAGCCCTCTACCCAGGAGGCTCTGGAAGATTGTTCCCTCCTGGAGTCCATCGCCGGGCCAGAGCCTCTGCCCGTGACGACACCCCTGGACCAGACCAGTGACCCTGCACACAGTCTGTTTGCAATCCTTCCAGCAGGGGGAGGGAGAGAGAGGCACGTCGGGGACCAGCTAGAGGCTCTGGTCCTTATGAACGATTTCCAGGGGCGTCCCAAGAGCCGTGGCGGGGACTTCCTGCTGGCCCGGCTGCACACCCCAGAGTTGGGTGCGGGCGTTGCAGGACAGGTACTAGACCACTTGAATGGGACCTACTCTGCTATTTTTCCGTTACTCTGGGAAGGGTCTGTATGGGTGGAGGTGACACTGGTCCATCCTAGCGAGGCAGTTTCTCTTCTACGACGCTTACAAGAGGAACGGCTAAACTGGGTGCCTTCCAAGAGCCTGTTCCGTTCTGGATTATTGTCTGAGACCACCGAGTGTAACCTGTGTCTGCCGAACAACCAGCAGCCACTGTGCGATTACACAGACCCCCGTTCGGGGGAACCTTGGTTCTGCTACAAGCCCAAGCAGCTGGCTTGTGACACGCGGATCAACCACTTCAAGGCAGACTCCCAGACATATCTGCAACATCTGACCAGCAAAGAAGCGCTGTTCTTCCAGAGGTTAGTAGGAGGTAAAACATAATGTGTGTGTGAATAAGGACTCGATTCAATCCGCAAGGCTGAAGTTCAGCGTTGTAGCACGATTTGACATTGAAAGGCAATGTTACCGCGGTAGCGAAGACTGCATTCACGGCCAATATGTCGGCTCAGTGGGAAATGACCTTTTAATTTCACAGTGATGAACTTGGCTGATTGAATCGAGTCCAAAGTGCACTGTCTGTTTCATCTTGCTGCTATGCAGTATTTATGCTCTCCCCCCCCCCCTTCCCCCCCAGATTATACAGTGGTTCAGGTGAATGGTATTGCTTGCTACAGTTTTTTTTCTAATCACGTAAAATTATTAAAACTATTAAAACTTTTTTTTTTTAGTGGCATCAACATCAACGTGCATATTCATGCAACGGGGTCTGACAGTGTCACTGTGCTGCCAAAGGAGAATGGTGGGAATTTTGCTAAAATTATTGCAGAGTGTGAAGAAAAAATGTGATTGTATCTGTAAAGTGATGGTAGCTTTGTGCATCACGGCAACTTCTGCATTTCAGACAAACCAGATGAGGAAAGCAGCAGTGTGGCGGCAGCACCTATCAGGACCCCTCCCCTCCCCTCCAGGACCCCTCCCTCTGGGTATTACTACCAAGGGTCATGGCGGGCGCTGGATGGTGTCGTAATACGCCAGTTTAACGACCCCGCTGCCGTTATTCAGTGTCTGAAGGGCAAGCAGGTGTACATGTACGGAGACTCCACCGTTAGACAGTACTATGACTACCTCACCAGCTTTGTGCCAGGTGAGTGTTGTTTGCCAAACCTATTACATCTTACACCCGACTGTGTCTCAGGTGGTAAAAATGATCTCTCTTTCTCTCAACATTCATCTCTCTCTTTCTCACAGAGCTGAAGAAGTTCAACCTTAGAAGTCATGTGAGAGCGGGGCCATTCATGGCAGTGAACATACCCAACAACATCCTGTTGAAGTACCGCTGCCACGGCCCCCCCATATTCTGGCCCCCTCTCAGTGTCAGTCAGCTGCACTATGTAGCTAATGAGCTGGACGGCCTGGCCGGGGGTTCAGACACTGTTGTCGTCATCAGCGTTTCGACCCATTTCAGCTTTTTCCCTCTGCAGGCCTACATTCGCCGACTGCGACGTATTCGAAGGGCGGTGGTACGCCTTCTGAACCGAGCTCCGGGGACCGTAGTAGTTGTGCGCTCTGCCAACCTGGACCAAAGGAAGGACAACTTCATCAACAGTGACTGGATCTTGACCCAGCTGTACAGGTTGCTCAAGGTCATGTTCAGGGGTCTGGATGTGATGCTGCTGGATGCCTGGGAGATGACCCTTGCCCACCACCTCCCCCATGATCTTCACCCAGCCCCCCCCATCATCAAGAATATGATAAACACAATCCTCTCTGGTGTCTGCCCCCTATCATCAAGAACATGATATAAATATTGAATAATGTAGTAACCAACAAAGTGTCCTTCTTCTTAGTTGTCCGTGTCTCTTTGATGACTTGTCATGTAGTCTGGAGCAGAAGGTTCCCTTCGTTCTGGAAGGTTCTGGTCCTTAAACGTTTTTGTATTTCTTCTTCCTGAAAAGTCTGACGAGACAAAATAAAGTTTGGGCTGTTTTTACTTGATTCTTTGAATGCCTTGAGTGTTTTTAAACTGTGCGGGTCTGACCACAAGGGTTAATGGCATCACAAAACAATCAACCATATGACATTAGTTTTCCATATCTCCCCACTGACCATTCCCATTTACGTTCTTTATGTTAGAATTATTGTTCCATTTTTCACTTTTTTGGACGTTAGAGTCTTTGGGCGGGCAAAAGTCTCTGGAGACAAAGGGACAGTCCTTTAGCCAACACTGGAGGGTAGAGAGAGTACTCCTAATTTACTGCTTAATTTACGACCGGGTGTGGGGGTGTCAAAACCGGCCCAGTGCCCTCCTCCCCCCTTGCAGGGGGGAGAGGGTCTGGTTATTATCAGCTATTGTCAAGCTGATCTGACCCATTGTGATCCTCATAGGACAACCATGACACTTGTTAAAGGTACATTTGTGGAATTTCTTTCCTTCTAAATGCGTTTGAGCCAATCAGTTGTTTTGTGACAAGGTAGGTGTGGTATACAGAAGATAGCCATATTATGGCAAGAACAGCTCAAATGAGCAAAGAGAAACGATAGTCCAGAATGACTTTAAGTCATGAAGGTCAATCAATCCGGAAAATGTCAAGAACTTTAAAAGTTTCTTTAAAGTGCAGTCACAAAAACCATCAAGCGCTATGATGAAACTGGCTCTCATGAGGACCGCCACAGGAAAGAAAAACCCAGAGTTGCCTCTGCTGCAGAGGATAAGTTCATTAAAGTTAACTGCACCTCAGATTGCAGCCCAAATAAATGCATCGCAGAGTTCAAGTAACAGACACATCTCAACATCAACTGTTCAGATGAGACTGTGTGAATCAGGCCTTCACGGTCGAATTGCTGCAAAGAAACCACTACTAAAGATCACCAATAAGAAGAAGAGACTTGCTTGGGCCAAGAAACGCAACCAATGAACATTAGACTGGTGGAAATCTGTCCTTTGGTCTGATAAGTCCAAATTTGAGATTTTTGGTTCCAACCGCCGTGTCTTTGTGAGATGCAGAGTAGGTGAACTGATGTTCTCCGCATGTGTGGTTCCCACCGTGAAGCATGGAGGAGGAGGTGTGATGGTGCTTTGCTGTTGACATTGTCTGTGATTTATTTAGAATTCAAGGCACACTTAACCAGCATGGTTACCACAGCATTCTGCAGCGATACGCCATCCCATCTGGCTTGTGCTTAGTGGGACTATCATTTGTTTTTCAACAGGACAATGACCCAAAACAAACCTCCAGGCTGTGTAAGGGCTATTTGACCAAGAAGGAGAGTGATGGAGTGCTGCATCAGATGACCTGGCCCCCACAATCACCAGACCTCAACCCAATTGAAATGGTTTAGGATGAGTTGGACCGCAGAGTGAAGGAAAAGCAGCCAACAAGTGCTCAGCATATGTGGTAACTCCTTCAAGACCGTTGGAAAAGCATTCCTCATGAAGATGGTTGAGAGAATGCCAAGAGTGTGCAAAGCTGTCATCAAGGCAAAGGGTGAAGAAGAAGATTCTTCTTTGAAGAATATAAAATATCAAATCTATTTTGATTTGTGTAACACCTTTTTGGTTACTACGTGATTCCGTAGGTGTTATTTCATAGTTTTTAATTTTTCACTATTATTCGACAATGTAGAAAATAGTAAAAATAAAATCAAGAAAACCCCTTGAATGAGTAGGTGTTTCCAAAATGTTGACTGGTACTGTACCCATAAAGACTCGCTGCTGTAGTCGCTGCCACATGTGATTCTAACACTCAGGGGTGTGAATACTTATGTAAATTAGATATTTCTAAGACATTTTCAATAATTTTACAAAAATACAAAAAATAAAAATGTCACTTTGTCATTATGTGGTATTTTGTGTAGATGGGTGAGATTTTTTCAATTCAGGCTGTAATACAATCCTTTCTAAAGTCACTGAAATCAATTATCTGTGAAATTCCAGAGTCTGGTGTTGTCTTTGGCATCATTAAAGGGGAATACTGTTATTGTATGTAATCAATTATCTGTAATTATTATTATTACGTGATTAAACTAATCACGTCAATTTAATTACTTAGGAAGTCGGGGCACCACGGAAAATATTCAGATTACAAAGTTATAAGTTTCCAAATATAACTCTTCAAATGTTTGAATATCTGATCAATTAGTCTTCTGTTAATGAATTATTCTTTACCTCACGTCAGTCTCATCTTGTCACGTTCTGATCTTTATTTCCTTTGTTTTGTATTTATTTAGTATGGTCAGGGCGTGAGTTGGGGTGGGCAGTCTATGTTTGTTTTTCTATGATTTTGGGATTTCTATGTTTCGGCCTAGTATAGTTCTCAATCAGAGGCAGGTGTCTCTGATTGAGAATCATACTTAGGTAGCCTGGGTTTCACTGTTTGTTTGTGGGTGTTTGTTTCCGTGTCCGTGTTTTTCACCACACGGTACTGTTTTGGTTTTCGTTCGTTTTCACGTTTATTGTTTTTGTATTCAGTTGTGTTCATGTTAAGTATTTCGTATTAAAAGAACCATGGACATTTACCACGCCGCGTATTGGTCCTCCGATCCTTCTCGCCTCTCCTCTTCAGATGAAGAGGAGGAAAACCCTTACACATCTGAAGGTGGGTAAATTGTTGGTTATCTGGTCTGAGAGGTTCATCTCACTCTGGAGATTCGTCCACGTCGATCAGTTTTCTCGTACTAGATTTGCTACCTTTCCAGCTGCAGTCTGTTAGGCTGTCAACTAGGACTCACTTCTTCTTAAGTGATCAGTTAGTTCAGAGTTCATACCATTTCACGTGTAGTGCAAGCTCTCACGTTTCCTGGCCTGTAGGGTTGAAATTAGAATTAGCCCTTTTTAAACATGAGGACAAGTCCTCCCATTATTGGGAACTTAAGTGCCTTTGGGTCATGGGGGCTTTAATAGAAATGTAGAAAAGGGGTTGGTTCATGATTTCCAACCAATGCCTATTCACTTGGGCGTGGCTACTGACAGTTAACCTTTACAATGAAGGCTAATTCCCTCATTTTAAAAGGTTAACATCCCATTACATAATTTCGCAAATAGTTTCATCTTTACTCATTCATTTTATACAATAATTAGATGCAAGCCTCATAACTGAGGAACCTATATAAACAGAGTTATGGTAATGGGATTGGATTGTCTTTCAAGAGGTCACAAACATAAAACAAAACGGACAATGTTGTAGCTGGCTTCTTCACCGACCAGTTACACATTCTCCAAAATGTGAGCATTGTTCTATTCTCAAATTCTGGGCTGTAGTAGAATTTGGCGGGAGTTTCTTTGTTCTTCTGTGAAACTCTCTCTCTCTCCATACTGCATAGCCAGGGAGAGTCTCTTTACGGGATTTATGAAGTGGGGGTTAAGTTGTAAAACTGCCCCCCCTCCCCTCCTAACACGAGAGGGGGGGGGGGGTTCACATCTCTGCTAGCCTATTCACTAAGATGTATTTATTGTCCATTTGAATATCAAAATAGGATGATAGTAGTGTAAATATCAACAGAAAGGATGATAGTAGTGTAAATATCAACAGAAAGGATGATAGTAGTGTAAATATCAACAGAAAGGATGATAGTAGAGTAAATATCAACAGAAAGGATGAGAGCAGTGTAAATATCAACAGAAAGGATGATAGTAGGGTAAATATCAACAGAAAGGATGATAGTAGAGTAAATATCAACAGAAAGGATGATAGTAGAGTAAATATCAACAGAAAGGATGAGAGCAGTGTAAATATCAACAGAAAGGATGATAGCAGTGTAAATATCAACAGAAAGGATGATAGTAGTGTAAATATCAACAGAAAGGATGATAGTAGAGTAAATATCAACAGAAAGGATGATAGTAGAGTAAATATCAACAGAAAGGATGATAGTAGAGTAAATATCAACAGAAAGGATGATAGTAGAGTAAATATCAACAGAAAGGATGATAGTAGAGTAAATATCAACAGAAAGGATGATAGTAGAGTAAATATCAACAGAAAGGATGATAAAGTGTAAATATCAACAGAAAGGATGATAGTAGGGTAAATATCAACAGAAAGGATGATAGTAGAGTAAATATCAACAGAAAAGATGATAGTAGAGTAAATATCAACAGAAATGATGATAGTAGAGTAAATATCAACAGAAAGGATGATAGTAGAGTAAATATCAACAGAAAGGATGATAGTAGAGTAAATATCAACAGAAAGGATGATAGCAGAGTAAATGTCAACAGAAAGGATGAGAGCAGTGTAAATATCAACAGAAATGATGATAGTAGAGTAAATATCAACAGAAAGGATGATAGCAGAGTAAATGTCAACAGAAAGAATGAGAGCAGTGTAAATATCAACAGAAAGGATGATAGTAGAGTAAATATCAACAGAAAGGATGATAGTAGAGTAAATATCAACAGAAAGGATGATAGTAGAGTAAATATCAACAGAAAGGATGATAGTAGAGTATATATCAACAGAAAGGATGATAGTAGGGTAAATATCAACAGAAAGGATGATAGTAGAGTAAATATCAACAGAAAGGATGATAGTAGAGTAAATATCAACAGAAAGGATGATAGTAGGGTAAATATCTACAACGTCTTTTTCATTTCCACTCGTTGAACTGGGTCAGACTTCAGGCATTCAGACGTTACCATTCATCCAAGCCATCCAAACCTCTGAACATAACCACTGATTTCCTACATGAAAAAAATAAACAAAATATTCTGGCAACTAAATGCTGTTCTTGTCAGACTGAAGAGTCTAAATGCTGTCCTTGTCAGACTGAAGAGTCTAAACGCTGTCCTTGTCAGGCTGAAGGGTCTAAATGCTGTCCTTGTCAGACTGAAGAGTCTAAACGCTGTCCTTGTCAGACTGAAGGGTCTAAATGCTGTTCTTGTCAGGCTGAAGGGCTTTGAGTGAAGATAAGCTTCTCATCCAGACCCAGAAGAGCATGGCACACACACACACACACCACCCACGCCTACATGCACACACACAGGCACACACACACACACACACACACCACCCACGCCTACATGCACACACATACACACACACACACACACCTCCGACGCACACACACACCACCCACGCCTACATGCACACACACACACACACACACACACACACACACACACACACCACCCACACACACACACACACACACACACACACACCACCCACGCCTACATGCGCGTGCACACACACACACACACACATACACACACACACACACACACACACACCTCCGACGCCTACATGCACACACACAGATCCCCTGTCTGTTTGCTGGTGTATTTGTGCTGTTGCCAGTCTTCTGTCTGTGTTATCCGTTTGGTCTGTTATCCCTGCCACCGTCCCCACAGGAGGCCTCTTGCCAGGGCATCAGTGGAAGAATTTGTTCTTATTTTCCTGGTTAAATAAAATGTGATACACACACTTTACTTTCTTCAAAAAATGCTAATTTAATTTTGTGTGCTTCCATCTCTTCCCCATCCTCCTCTCTTGTCTCCCTTGATTCCCCCTGCTCCATATCCCCTCCCCCTCTCCTCCCATCATCCCCACTCTCCCCAGACCCGCTCCATCTCCCTCCCCCTCTCCTCCCATCATCCCCACTCTCCCCAGACCCGCTCCATCTCCCTCCCCCTCTCCTCCCATCATCCCCACTCTCCCCAGACCCGCTCCATCTCCCTCCCCCTCTCCTCCCCCATCTCCCCCAGCCCCCCTCCATCTCCCCAGCCCCTCTCCTCCCCTCATCCCCACTCTCCCCAGACCCGCTCCATCTCCCTCCCCCATCTCCCCCAGCCCCCCTCCATCTCCCCAGCCCCTCTCCTCCCCTCATCCCCACTCTCCCCAGACCCCGCTCCATCTCTCCTCCCCTCCCCACTCTTCCCTCTCCCCCAGCCCTGCTCCATCTCCCTCCCCCTCTCCTCCCCACTGTCTCCTCCTCCCCCTCTCCTCCCCACTGTCTCCTCCTCCCCCCTCTCCCCCAGCCCCGGTCCATCTCCCTCCCCCTCTCCTCCCCCCTCTCCCTCAGTCCAGTTCCATCTCCCTCCCCACTCTCCTCCACAGGAGGCTGCTGAGGGGAGAACGGCTCATAATAACGGCCAGAAGGGAGCAAATGGAATGTCATCAAACACCTAGAAACCATGGAAACCACGTGTTTTGATGTGTTTGATACCATTCCACTGATTCCGCTCCATTACCACGAGCCCGTCCTCCCCAATTAAGGCACCAGCCTCCTGTGCTCTCCTCCCCCCTCTCTCAGACCCCATATCTCCTCCACCTCTCTCAGACCCCATATCTCCTCCCCCCTCTCTCATACAAAATCTCCCAGTCCAGCACCATCGCCCTCCCCCTCCCCCTCTCACCCAGCCCAGCTCCATCTCCCTCCCCCTCTCTCCTCCTCCCCCCTCTCCCCCAGCCCAGCTCCAACTCCCTCCCCCCCCTTTCTCCTCTTCCCCCCTCTCCCCTCCTCCCCCCCTCTCTCCTCCTCCCCCCTCTCTCTCCACCTCCAACTCCCTCCCACTCTCCCCTCCTCCCCCAGCTCCAACTCCCTTCCCCCTCTCCCCTCCTCCCCCTCCCCCTCTCCCCCAGCCCAGCTCCAACTCCCTTCCCCCTCTCCCCTCCCCTCCTCGCACAGCTCCAACTCCCTTCCCCCAGCCCAGCTCAGCTCCAACTCCCTTCCCCCTCTCCCCTCCTACCTCAGCTCCAACTCCCTTCCCCCCCTTTCTCCTCTTCCCCCCCCCTCTCCTCCTCCCCCCTCTCTCCTCTTCTCCCTCCCCCTCTCCCCCAGCCCAGCTCCATCTCCCCCTCTCTCCTCCTCCTCCCCCTCTCCCCCAGCCCAGCTCAATTCCCGCTCTCCCCTCCGCCCCCCCCAGCCCAGCTCCAACTCCCTTCCCCCTCTCCCCTCCTACCTCAGCTCCAACTCCCTTCCCCCTCCTCCCCCAGCTCCAACTCCCTTCCCCCTCCTCCCCCAGCTCCAACTCTCCCCCATTAAAGTCATCTGCATCTGACTGAGAAGCCATTCTAATTTTAATTAGCCTGACCCAAGAGGCTGTGAGGCAGAGAGAGGCTTTCATATCCACAGCTCCAATAACTAGCATGCCAACCAGCCAGCAAGTCAGTCAGCCAGACAGTTAGCCAGCCAGGCAGCCAGCAAGTCAGTCAGCCACCCAGTCAGTCAGCCTGCAAGCAGCAGCACTTACAACCAGAGGCCAACACACACATGTAATTCCATTAGCTAGATCCATCTCCACAATCTCTCTGTAGCACAAACAATATTTCCTATTTGTCCAAGGTGGACATTGCTAGTTGAGTACAGGGGCATTCTGGGAGCCTTTTGTCAAGTATTTAATCACTGAAATTACTACACACTTAGGACTCAGGAAACTGCTGATCTCAAAGTGGTACCCAGGCAAAATGCTTTTTTTTTTGTGCAAATTATATGAAAAATGTGTATCGTTTGCTTTTAGCAGAGATGTGATCATGTGAAGAGTTTCCTGCCTCATTATTGAATGAATGTAGGAATCTCCTGCCTGTGAGGTGATTATTCATATGGAAGCAAAATAATGACGTCTAATGAGTTAGTTTGAGCAGCTGCACAGTTCAGTATTCATATTACCTGAACCACAGACAGAATGTCGGTGTTTAACGGCGTTACGGCTGTCATCGGAACGAGACCAAGGTGCACCGTGGTAGGCGTACATTTTGAAAATTATTCAAATGAACTCCAAAAAAAACCAAGAAAGATAAACGACACGTAAAGTATTGTAGCGCTAAACCAGCAACTAACAAAAACAAGATCCTACAACAGAAAGTGGGAAAAAGGGCTGCCTAAGTACGATTCCCAATCAGAGACAACGATAGACAGCTGTCTCTGATTGGGAACCTATACTCGGCCAAAAACAAAGAAACAGACAACATAGAATGCCCACCCAAAATCACACCCTGACCTAACCAAATAGAGAAATAAAAAGTCTCTCTAAGGTCAGGGTGTGACAAACGATCTCTGATGTCTCACAGCAGACTGGTCCAGGTCCAACAGCAGGATGGGACCGAACCCCTGAGTCATACTGACTTTTAACATTCACCTGAAGACTGTTATTTATCCAATCAACTAACTATGTTTAATTTGGCTACAAGGGGGGAGGCAGGTAGCCTAGTGGTTAGAGGGGGGAGGCAGGTAACCTAGTGGTTAGAGGGGGGAGGCAGGTAGCCTAGTGGTTAGAGGGGGGAGGCAGGTAGTTTAGTGGTTAGAGGGGGGAGGCAGGGAGCCTAGTGGTTAGAGGGGGGAGGCAGGTAGCCTAGTGGTTAGAGGGGGGAGGCAGGTAGCCTAGTGGTTAGAGGGGGGAGGCAGGTAGCCTAGTGGTTAGAGGGGGGAGGCAGGTAGCCTAGTGGTTAGAGGTAGCCTAGTGGTTAGAGGGGGGAGGCAGGTAGTTTAGTGGTTAGAGGGGGGAGGCAGGTAGCCTAGTGGTTAGAGGGGGGAGGCAGGTAGCCTAGTGGTTAGAGGGGGGAGGCAGGTAGCCTAGTGGTTAGAGGGGGGAGGCAGGTAGCCTAGTGGTTAGAGGGGGGAGGCAGGTAGCCTAGTGGTTAGAGGGGGGAGGCAGGTAGCCTAGTGGTTAGAGGGGGGAGGCAGGTAGCCTAGTGGTTAGAGGGGGAGGCAGGTAGCCTAGTGGTTAGAGGGGGAGGCAGGTAGCCTAGTGGTTAGAGGGGGAGGCAGGTAGCCTAGTGGTTAGAGGGGGGAGGCAGGTAGTCTAGTGGTTAGAGGGGGAGGCAGGTAGCCTAGTGGTTAGAGGGGGAGGCAGGTAGCCTAGTGGTTAGAGGGGGAGGCAGGTAGTCTAGTGGTTAGAGGAGGAGGCAGGTAGCCTAGTGGTTAGAGGGGGAGGCAGGTATATGATATTTAACCATCACCATACGTATGATCATCAAACCGTAGTCTGCCTCTGATATCTGACCATCACCGTAGTCTGCCTCTGATATCTGACCATCACCGTAGTCTGCCTCTGATATCTGACCATCACCGTAGTCTGCCTCTGATATCTGACCATCACCGTGGTCTGCCTCTGATATCTGACCATCACCGTAGTCTGCCTCTGATATCTGACCATCACCGTGGTCTGCCTCTGATATCTGACCATCACTGTAGTCTGCCTCTGATATCTGACCATCACTGTAGTCTGCCTCTGATATCTGACCATCACTGTAGTCTGCCTCTGATATCTGACCATCACTGTTGTCTGCCTCTGATATCTGACCATCACTATAGTCTGCCTCTGATATCTGACCATCACTGTAGTCTGCCTCTGCTATCAGCCCATGTACCATAGTCTACCTCTGATATCTGACCATCACCGTGGTCTGCCTCTGATATCTGACCATCACTGTAGTCTGCCTCTGATATCTGACCATCACTGTAGTCTGCCTCTGATATCTGACCATCACCGTGGTCTGCCTCTGATATCTGACCATCACTGTAGTCTGCCTCTGATATCTGACCATCACTGTAGTCTGCCTCTGATATCTGACCATCACCGTAGTCTGCCTCTGCTATCAGCCCATGTACCATAGTCTACCTCTGATATCTGACCATCACTGTAGTCTGCCTCTGATATCTGACCATCACCGTGGTCTGCCTCTGATATCTGACCATCACTGTAGTCTGCCTCTGATATCTGACCATCACTGTAGTCTGCCTCTGATATCTGACCATCACCGTGGTCTGCCTCTGATATCTGACCATCACTGTAGTCTGCCTCTGATATCTGACCATCACTGTAGTCTGCCTCTGATATCTGACCATCACTGTTGTCTGCCTCTGATATCTGACCATCACTGTAGTCTGCCTCTGATATCTGACCATCACCGTGGTCTGCCTCTGATATCTGACCATCACTGTAGTCTGCCTCTGATATCTGACCATCACTGTAGTCTGCCTCTGATATCTGACCATCACCGTGGTCTGCCTCTGATATCTGACCATCACTGTAGTCTGCCTCTGATATCTGACCATCACTGTAGTCTGCCTCTGATATCTGACCATCACTGTTGTCTGCCTCTGATATCAGCCCATGTACTGTAGTCTGCCTCTGTTATCAGCCCATGTACTGTAGTCTGCCTCTGTTATCAGCCCATGTACTGTAGTCTGCCTCTGCTATCAGCCCATGTACTGTAGTCTGCCTCTGTTATCAGCCCATGTACTGTAGTCTGCCTCTGCTATCAGCCCATGTACTGTAGTCTGCCTCTGTTATCAGCCCATGTACTGTAGTCTGCCTCTGCTATCAGCCCATGTACTGTACATGTCATCAGACAACATGGAGGAACCCAGGAGTGACCAGAGATGGAGATGCATCATGGCAGAGAGGAGCAGGAAGGAAACAGAGTGTTCCTAACATTAGTGTGTGTCTGTCATACCGTTTCACTCCCTCCACCTTGGCTACAGTAGATTGTCTCTCCTCTGAGGGCCGGCCTCTCCCTGCACCATGTGGAGACAATGACGCGTTGCCAGGATACAAGCCCCCCCCCCCCCCCCCCCCCCCCCCCAAGTCTGTACTGACAAGAAGACATGAAGACCAAAGATGTTTTATATTTACAAGAAGACCCCCTGCACCCCGCGGGCTTGACACCGCTCCACCATCTAATGTCACTATCTATGAAGACAGCACTTTATAACTCATTTGATAAAGATATCCAATCCGTCTTGTTCCCTTCTTGTATAAAATCCCCAAATTTAGTGTTGTGGATGCAGGATTTCTTTACTTGATTCATTGTTAAACAAATTATGATTAAAATATATTATATTTAGTATAGACATACAATAATAAATATAATATGAAAGAATTACGAATTACAATTATATTTAGAAAAAAACAGCTTAGCTAATATAGTTTAATATAGTTTAATATATATAGTATAATATCTTTATGCAATGGGAGCTGTTACTATTTTCCTGTCAGTCTCCTGTCTGACGACGGGGTTTCTGGCCAGTTTCACCAGTCTCCTGTCTGACGACGGGGTCTCTGGCCAGTTTCACCAGTCTCCTGTCTGACGACGGGGTCTCTGGCCAGTTTCACCAGTCTCCTGTCTGACGACGGGGTCTCTGGCCAGTTTCACCAGTCTCCTGTCTGACGACGGGGTCTCTGGCCAGTTTCACCAGTCTCCTGTCTGACGACGGGGTCTCTGGCCAGTTTCACCAGTCTCCTGTCTGACGACGGGGTCTCTGGCCAATTTCACCAGTCTCCTGTCTGACGACGGGGTCTCTGGTCAGTTTCACCAGTCTCCTGTCTGACGACGGGGTCTCTGGCCAGTTTCACCAGTCTCCTGTCTGACGACGGGGTCTCTGGCCAGTTTCACCAGTCTCCTGTCTGACGACGGGGTCTCTGGCCAGTTTCACCAGTCTCCTGTCTGACGACGGGGTCTCTGGCCAGTTTCACCAGTCTCCTGTCTGACGACGGGGTCTCTGGCCAGTTTCACCAGTCTCCTGTCTGACAACGGGGTCTCTGGCCAGTTTCACCAGTCTCCTGTCTGACGACGGGGTCTCTGGCCAGTTTCACCAGTCTCCTGTCTGACGACGGGGTCTCTGGCCAGTTTCACCAGTCTCCTGTCTGTAGGGTGTTCCTCTGACGACGGGGTCTCTGGCCAGTTTCACCAGTCTCCAGTCTGACGACGGGGTCTCTGGCCAGTTTCACCAGTCTCCTGTCTGACAACGGGGTCTCTGGCCAGTTTCACCAGTCTCCTGTCTGTAGGGTGTTCCTCTGACGACGGGGTCTCTGGCCAGTTTCACCAGTCTCCTGTCTGACGACGGGGTCTCTGGCCAGTTTCACCAGTCTCCTGTCTGACGACGGGGTCTCTGGCCAGTTTCACCAGTCTCCTGTCTGACGACGGGGTCTCTGGCCAGTTTCACCAGTCTCCTGTCTGACGACGGGGTCTCTGGCCAGTTTCACCAGTCTCCTGTCTGTAGGGTGTTCCTCTGACGACGGGGTCTCTGGCCAGTTTCACCAGTCTCCTGTCTGTAGGGTGTTCCTCTGACGACGGGGTCTCTGGCCAGTTTCACCAGTCTCCTGTCTGTAGGGTGTTCCTCTGACGACGGGGTCTCTGGCCAGTTTCACCAGTCTCCTGTCTGTAGGGTGTTCCTCTGGCCAGTTTCACCAGTCTCCTGTCTGTAGGGTGTTCCTCTGGCCAGTTTCACCAGTCTCCTGTCTGACGACGGGGTCTCTGGCCAGTTTCACCAGTCTCCTGTCTGTAGGGTGTTCCTCTGACGACGGGGTCTCTGGCCAGTTTCACCAGTCTCCTGTCTGTAGGGTGTTCCTCTGACGCCTGGGTCTCTGGCCAGTTTCACCAGTCTCCTGTCTGTAGGGTGTTCCTCTGACGACGGGGTCTCTGGCCAGTTTCACCAGTCTCCTGTCTGTAGGGTGTTCCCTTGCTTCATCTAATATTGATGGGGTCTCTGCCCCTGAGGAGGAGAACCTGTTTCCAGAGCACCACTATTTACTGAATAAATGAATGCTTCATACCGACACACATCCTCTTCTCTACTCTCCTGTCTGGGGTTTTTAAAATGGGAGACTCTGTGTATTTTACAGGCTCTGAGGGTTTTTATTCAGAGATTATGGCCCTCCTGATGTGTTGTGGTGCACAGCAGGAAATGCAGTAGTGTATTTGAGTTTTTTTTAAATGCTTCTAAAGACATTTCCACTTTGAAACTTGCCTTAAAGAACAATATATATCAACCCCTTCAAGAAGGTCCTTTAATTATAATCCACATAATGATTCACATGTTCTGTTGCTGCAGGACTTGTTTTAATGCTCTAGAAAGGAAGGGCCCACAGTGCTCTATAAAGGAAGGGCCCACAGTGCTCTAGAAAGGAAGGGCCCACAGTGCTCTAGAAAGGAAGGGCCCAACGTGCTCTAGAAAGGAAGGGCCCACAGTGCTCTATGAAGGAAGGGCCCACAGTGCTCTATGAAGGAAGGGCCCACAGTGCTCTATGATGGAAGGGCCCACAGTGCTCTATGAAGGAAGGGCCCACAGTGCTCTATGAAGGAAGGGCCCACCGTGCTCTAGAAAGGAAGGGCCCACAGTGCTCTATAAAGGAAGGGCCAACAGTGCTCTATGAAGGAAGGGCCCACAGTGCTCTATGAAGGAAGGGCCCTCAGTGCTCTATGAAGGAAGGGCCCACAGTGCTCTAGAAAGGAAGGGCCCATAGTGCTCTATAAAGGAAGGGCCCACAGTGCTCTAGAAAGGAAGGGCCCACAGTGCTCTAGAAAGGAAGGGCCCACAGTGCTCTATAAAGGAAGGGCCCACAGTGCTCTAGAAAGGAAGGGCCCACAGTGCTCTAGAAAGGAAGGGCCCACAGTGCTCTAGAAAGGAAGGGCCCACAGTGCTCTAGAAAGGAAGGGCCCACATTGCTCTAGAAAGGAAGGGCCCACAGT
Source organism: Oncorhynchus mykiss (assembly GCF_057628025.1). NCBI lineage: Eukaryota > Metazoa > Chordata > Actinopteri > Salmoniformes > Salmonidae > Oncorhynchus > Oncorhynchus mykiss. Next base: position 939,564 of record NW_028322092.1, read on the forward strand.
GCTCTATGAAGGAAGGGCCCACAGTGCTCTATAAAGGAAGGGCCCACAGTGCTCTATAAAGGAAGGGCCCACAGTGCTCTATAAAGGAAGGGCCCACAGTGCTCTATGAAGGAAGGGCCCATAGTGCTCTATAAAGGAAGGGCCCACAGTGCTCTATAAAGGAAGGGCCCACAGTGCTCTATAAAGGAAGGGCCCACAGTGCTCTATAAAAGAAGGGTCCACAGTGCTAAATAAAGGAAGGGCCCACAGTGCTCTATGAAGGAAGGGCCCATAGTGCTCTAGAAAGGAAGGGCCCACAGTGCTCTATAAAGGAAGGGCCCACAGTGCTCTATAAAGGAAGGGCCCACAGTGCTCTATAAAAGAAGGGTCCACAGTGCTAAATAAAGGAAGGGCCCACAGTGCTCTATAAAGGAAGGGCCCACAGTGCTCTATAAAGGAAGGGCCCACAGTGCTCTATGAAGGAAGGGCCCACAGTGCTCTATAAAGGAAGGGCCCGCAGTGCTCTATAAAGGAAGGGCCCGCAGTGCTCTATAAAGGAAGGGCCCACAGTGCTCTATAAAGGAAGGGCCCGCAGTGCTCTCTAAAGGAAGGGCCCGCAGTGCTCTATAAAGGAAGGGCCCGCAGTGCTCTAGAAAGGAAGGGCCCACAGTGCTCTAGAAAGGAAGGGCCCACAGTGCTCTAGAAAGGAAGGGCCCACAGTGCTCTAGAAAGGAAGGGCCCACAGTGCTCTAGAAAGGAAGGGCCCACAGTGCTCTATAAAGGAAGGGCCCACAGTGCTCTATTGCAGAAAGTGCCCACAGTGCTCTATAAAGGAAGGGCCCACAGTGCTCTATAAAGGAAGGACCCACATTGCTCTATAAAGGAAGGACCCACATTGCTCTATAAAGGAAGGGCCCACAGTGCTCTATGAAGAAAGGGCCCACAGTGCTCTATAAAGGAAGGGCCCACAGTGCTCTATAAAGGAAGGGCCCACAGTGCTCTATAAAGGAAGGGCCCACAGTGCTCTATAAAGGAAGGGCCCACAGTGCTCTATAAAGGAAGGGCCCATAGTGCTCTATAAAGGAAGGGCCCACAGTGCTCTATGAATGAAGGGCCCACAGTGCTCTATAAAGGAAGGGCACACAGCGCTAGATAGGGTATCATTTCAGACTCAACCTCTGTCCTCTCAGTGTGATGGTGTTAGATCTGATGACATCCGTGTTGGTTCTCCTTCAGAAGTGAGGAAAGGAGAGGAGAGTAGAGGATGGGAGAGGAGGGGGAGGAGTGGGGAGGAGGCAGAGGGAAGACAGGAGGGAAGGGGCTGAGGAGAGGAAAGGAGAGAAGGGGGGAGGAGTGGGGAGGAGGCAGAGGGAAGACAGGAGGGAAGGGGCTGAGGAGGGGCCAGGAGAGGAAAGGAGAGGAAAGGAGAGGAGAGGAGAGGAGAGGAGAGGAGGAGAGGGGGGAGGAGGCAGAGGGAAGACAGGAGGGAAGGGGCTGAGGAGAGGAGAGGAAAGGAGAGGAGAGGAGATGAGAGGAGGAGAGAGGCTACGTTCCTCCCTCCTTTGTTCTCCCCCAACCTCTTTGTTGTGCACGTGTGTGTGTGTGTGTGTGTGTGTGTGTGTGTGTGTGTGTGTGTGTGTGTGTGTGTGTGCGTGCGTGTGTGTTGTGCACGACTGTGTGTCCGCGGTGGTTTCATTTGCCTTCTGCCTCCTGAATATTCATGGGCGGAGGGGTCAGACCTGGTGGAGAGCAGATTTAATTGGTCTGATGGTCAGGGGGGATCCTCCACCCAGACTCCCATTGGAGCACAGAGATCATACTGTTTTGATCATACTGTTATTATCATAATGTTAATAATAACGTGACATCAGGACAGTCAGTCAGTCAGGAACCCAGTTGGTTCTATCAGTACTCAGTCCCAGAACTATAAATACTGTAGTAGTTGATGGTAGTTGATGGTTCTATCAGTACTCAGTCCCAGAACTATAAATACTGGAGGGTAGGTGATAGTAATATCAACCTGTGATCCGGGTCAACAGCATCAATGTAACAATATAACTTTAATCCGTCCCCTCGCCCCTACCCGGGTGTGAACCAGGGACCCTCTGCACACATCAACAGTCACCCTCAAAGCATCGTTACCAATTGCTCCCTAAAAGCTTCGGCCCTTGCAGGGCAAGGGAAACCACTACTTCAAGGTCTCAGAGCAAGTGACGTCACCAATTGTTACGCTATTAGCACGCACCACCGCTGACTAGCAAGCAATTTCACATTGGTTACAATTGCACCACAGGATCCATTAACAAACAATCTCACTGATCATCATATTTTGCAGAAACGGAGCTGTACGATATTCAGACAAAATCAGGTAACTGTCTAGCTCAGTCGGTAGAGGATGAGACTCTTAATCTCAGGGTCTTGTGTTCGAGCCCCACGTTTGGTAATTATTTTCTCTGCCTATTTTCTCTGCCTTCGTAAACAGCCATCCGCTTGGAATTTCGAGCAGGCTTGCCACCCTGCATAGTTGGTGATACAGAAGGCTATTAATTTGTATTCTTGCTCTGCCTGCACTCTGACCTGTCATCTGAATGACATACCTATTACCAATGAATTGTACTCCTAAATGGCTTGAATAAATTATCATTTTCCGGACAAGAAATAGACAGGCAGAGGCTTCAAGAACAATACTTGCTCCTGGCGGGGCTTGAACTCATAACCTTGTCATCTAATTGCTGTATACTGCTGTATAAGTACAACACGCTAACAGATTGCACCACAGGATCCGTCAACAACACTCACTGATCACCATATTTTGCAGAAACTGGGATGTACGATATTCAAACCAAGTCAAAATCACCATTGAGGCACCTGGCTAGCTCAGTCGGTAGAGCATGAGACTCTTAATCTCAGGGTCGTGGGTTCGAGCCCCACGTTAGGTGATTATTTTCTCTGCCGAAGCACCAACTCACTTCGCAAACAACCATCCGCTTGGAATTTCGAGCAGGCTTGCTGCCCTGCATAGTTGGTGATACAGAAGGCTATGAATTTGTATTCTAGCTCTGCCTGCACTCTGACCTGTCATCTGAATGACATACCTATTACCAATGAATTGTACTCCTAAATGGATTGAAAAATTATCATTTTCCGGACAAGAAATAGACAGGCAGCGGCTTCAAGACCAATACTTGCTCCTGGTGGGGCTTGAACTCATAACCTTCGCATCTAATTGCTGTATACTGCTGTATAAGTACAACACGCTAACAGATTGCACCACAGGATCCATCAAAAACACGCACTGATCACCATATTTTGCAGAAACTGGGATGTACGATATTCGATATATACGATATATAGCACGTTAGGTGATTATTTTCTCTGCCGAAGCACCAACTCACTTCGCAAACAACCATCCGCTTGGAATTTCGAACAGGCTTGCCACTCTGCATGGTTGGTGATACAGAAGGCTATGAATTTGTATTCTAGCTCTGCCTGCACTCTGACCTGTCATCTCAATGACATACCTATTACCAATGAATTGTACTCCTAAATGGCTTGAATAAATTATCATTTTCCGGACAAGAAATAGACAGGCAGAGGCTTCAAGAACAATACTTGCTCCTAGTGGGGCTTGAACTCATAACCTTGTCATCTAATTGCTGTATACTGCTGTATAAGTACAAGACGCTAACATATTGCACCACAGGAGCCATCAACAACACTCACTGATCACCATATTTTGCAGAAACTGGGATGTACGATTTTCAAACCAAGTCAAAATCACCATTGAGGCTTGGAATTTCGAGCAGGCTTGCATAGTTGGTGATACAGAAGGCTATGAATTTGTATTCTAGCTCTGCCTGCACTCTGACCTGTCATCTGAATGACATACCTATTACCAATGAATTGTACTCCTAAATGGCTTGAATAAATTATCATTTTCCGGACAAGAAATAGACAGGCAGAGGCTTCAAGAACAATACTTGCTCCTAGTGGGGCTTGAACTCATAACCTTGTCATCTAATTGCTGTATACTGCTGTATAAGTACAACACGCTAACATATTGCACCACAGGATCCATCAACAACACTCACTGATCACCATATTTTGCAGAAACTGGGATGTACGATTTTCAAACCAAGTCAAGATCACCATTGAGGTACCTGGCTAGCTCAGTCGGTAGAGCATGAGACTCTTAATCTCAGGGTCGTGGGTTCGAGCCCCACGTTGGGTGATTATTTTCTCTGCCGAAGCACCAACTCACTTCCCAAACAACCATCCGCTTGGAATTTCGAGCAGGCTTGCATAGTTGGTGATACAGAAGGCTATGAATTTGTATTCTAGCTCTGCCTGCACTCTGACCTGTCATCTGAATGACATACCTATTACCAATGAATTGTACTCCTAAATGGATTGAAAAATTATCATTTTCCGGACAAGAAATAGACAGGCAGCTGCTTCAAGAACAATACTTGCTCCTGGTGGGGCTAACATATTGCACCACAGGATCCAAGCCTGGCTAGCTCAGTCGGTAGAGCATGAGACTCTTAATCTCAGGGTCGTGGGTTCGAGCCCCACGTTAGGTGATTATTTTCTCTGCCGAAGCACCAACTCACTTCGCAAACAACAATCCGCTTGGAATTTCGAACAGGCTTGCCACTCTGCATGGTTGGTGATACAGAAGGCTATGAATTTGTATTCTAGCTCTGCCTGCACTCTGACCTGTCATCTGAATGACATACCTATTACCAATGAATTGTACTCCTAAATGGCTTGAATAAATTATCATTTTCCGGACAAGAAATAGACAGGCAGAGGCTTCAAGAACAATACTTGCTCCTAGTGGGGCTTGAACTCATAACCTTGTCATCTAATTGCTGTATACTGCTGTATAAGTACAACACGCTAACAGATTGCACCACAGGATCCATCAACAACACTCACTGATCACCATATTTTGCAGAAACTGGGATGTACGATATTCAAACCAAGTCAGGATCACCATTGAGGTACCTGGCTAGCTCAGTCGGTAGAGCATGAGACTCTTAATCTCAGGGTTGTGGGTTCGAGCCCCACGTTGGGTGATTATTTTCTCTGCCGAAGCACCAACTCACTTCGCAAACAACCATCCGCTTGGAATTTCGAGCAGGCTTGCCACCCTGCATAGTTGGTGATACAGAAGGCTATGAATTTGTATTCTTGCTCTGCCTGCACTCTGACCTGTCATCTGAATGACATACCTATTACCAATGAATTGTACTCCTAAATGGCTTGAATAAATTATCATTTTCCGGACAAGAAATAGACAGGCAGAGGCTTCAAGAACAATACTTGCTCCTAGTGGGGCTTGAACTCATAACCTTGTCATCTAATTGCTGTATACTGCTGTATAAGTACAACACGCTAACATATTGCACCACAGGATCCATCAACAACACTCACTGATCACCATAGTTTGCAGAAACTGGGATGTACGATTTTCAAACCAAGTCAAGATCACCATTGAGGTACCTGGCTAGCTCAGTCGGTAGAGCATGAGACTCTTAATCTCATGGTCGTGGGTTCGAGCCCCACGTTGGGTAATTATTTTCTCTGCCGAAGCACCAACTCACTTCGCAAACAACCATCCGCTTGGAATTTCGACAGGCTTACCACCCTGCATAGTTGGTGATACAGAAGGCTATGAATTTGTATTCTATCTCTGCCTGCACTCTGACCTGTCTTCTCAATGACATACCTATTACCAATGAATTGTACTCCTAAATGGCTTGAATAAATTATCATTTTCCGGACAAGAAATAGACAGACAGAGGCTTCAAGAAGAATACTTGCTCCTGGTGGGGCTTGAACTCATAACCTTGTCATCTAATTGCTTTATACTGCTGTATAAGTACAACACGCTAACAGATTGCACCACAGGATCCATCAACAACACTCACCTTGTCATCTAATTGCTGTATACTGCTGTATAAGTACAACACGCTAACAGATTGCACCACAGGATCCATCAACAACACTCACTGATCACCATATTTTGCAGAAACTGGGATGTACGATATTCAAACCAAGTCAGGATCACCATTGAGGTACCTGGCTAGCTCAGTCGGTAGAGCATGAGACTCTTAATCTCAGGGTCGTGGGTTCGAGCCCCACGTTGGGTGATTATTTTCTCTGCCGAAGCACCAACTCACTTCGCAAACAACCATCCGCTTGGAATTTCGAGCAGGCTTGCCACCCTGCATAGTTGGTGATACAGAAGGCTATGAATTTGTATTCTTGCTCTGCCTGCACTCTGACCTGTCATCTGAATGACATACCTATTACCAATGAATTGTACTCCTAAATGGCTTGAATAAATTATCATTTTCCGGACAAGAAATAGACAGGCAGAGGCTTCAAGAACAATACTTGCTCCTAGTGGGGCTTGAACTCATAACCTTGTCATCTAATTGCTGTATACTGCTGTATAAGTACAACACGCTAACATATTGCACCACAGGATCCATCAACAACACTCACTGATCACCATAGTTTGCAGAAACTGGGATGTACGATTTTCAAACCAAGTCAAGATCACCATTGAGGTACCTGGCTAGCTCAGTCGGTAGAGCATGAGACTCTTAATCTCATGGTCGTGGGTTCGAGCCCCACGTTGGGTAATTATTTTCTCTGCCGAAGCACCAACTCACTTCGCAAACAACCATCCGCTTGGAATTTCGACAGGCTTACCACCCTGCATAGTTGGTGATACAGAAGGCTATGAATTTGTATTCTATCTCTGCCTGCACTCTGACCTGTCTTCTCAATGACATACCTATTACCAATGAATTGTACTCCTAAATGGCTTGAATAAATTATCATTTTCCGGACAAGAAATAGACAGACAGAGGCTTCAAGAAGAATACTTGCTCCTGGTGGGGCTTGAACTCATAACCTTGTCATCTAATTGCTTTATACTGCTGTATAAGTACAACACGCTAACAGATTGCACCACAGGATCCATCAACAACACTCACCTTGTCATCTAATTGCTGTATACTGCTGTATAAGTACAACACGCTAACAGATTGCACCACAGGATCCATCAACAACACTCACTGATCACCATATTTTGCAGAAACTGGGATGTACGATATTCAAACCAAGTCAAAATCACCATTGAGGCACCTGGCTAGCTCAGTCGGTAGAGCATGAGACTCTTAATCTCAGGGTCGTGGGTTCGAGCCCCACGTTAGGTGATTATTTTCTCTGCCGAAGCACCAACTCACTTCGCAAACAACCATCCGCTTGGAATTTCGACAGGCTTGCCACCCTGCATAGTTGGTGATACAGAAGGCTATGAATTTGTATTCTATCTCTGCCTGCACTCTGACCTGTCATCTCAATGACATACCTATTACCAATGAATTGTACTCCTAAATGGCTTGAATAAATTATCATTTTCCGGACAAGAAATAGACAGGCAGAGGCTTCAAGAACAATACTTGCTCCTGACGGGGCTTGAACTCATAACCTTGTCATCTAATTGCTGTATACTGCTGTATAAGTACAACACGCTAACAGATTGCACCACAGGATCCATCAACAACACTCACGGATCACCATATTTTGCAGAAACTGGGATGTACGATATTCAAACCAAGTCAAAATCACCATTGAGGCACCCGGCTAGCTCAGTCGGTAGAGCATGAGACTCTTAATCTCAGGGTCGTTGGTTCGAGCCCCACGTTAGGTGATTATTTTCTCTGCCGAAGCACCAACTCACTTCGCAAACAACAATCCGCTTGGAATTTCGAACAGGCTTGCCACTCTGCATGGTTGGTGATACAGAAGGCTATGAATTTGTATTCTAGCTCTGCCTGCACTCTGACCTGTCATCTGAATGACATACCTATTACCAATGAATTGTACTCCTAAATGGCTTGAATAAATTATCATTTTCCGGAAAGAAATAGACAGGCAGAGGCTTCAAGAACAATACTTGCTCCTAGTGGGGCTTGAACTCATAACCTTGTCATCTAATTGCTGTATACTGCTGTATAAGTACAACACGCTAACAGATTGCACCACAGGATCCATCAACAACACTCACTGATCACCATATTTTGCAGAAACTGGGATGTACGATATTCAAACCAAGTCAGGATCACCATTGAGGTACCTGGCTAGCTCAGTCGGTAGAGCATGAGACTCTTAATCTCAGGGTCGTGGGTTCGAGCCCCACGTTGGGTGATTATTTTCTCTGCCGAAGCACCAACTCACTTCGCAAACAACCATCCTCTTGGAATTTCGAGCAGGCTTGCCACCCTGCATAGTTGGTGATACAGAAGGCTATGAATTTGTATTCTTGCTCTGCCTGCACTCTGACCTGTCATCTGAATGACATACCTATTACCAATGAATTGTACTCCTAAATGGCTTGAATAAATTATCATTTTCCGGACAAGAAATAGACAGGCAGAGGCTTCAAGAACAATACTTGCTCCTGGTGGGGCTTGAACTCATAACCTTGTCATCTAATTGCTGTATACTGCTGTATAAGTACAACACGCTAACAGATTGCACCACAGGATCCATCAACAACACTCACTGATCACCATATTTTGCAGAAACTGGGATGTACGATATTCAAACCAAGTCAAAATCACCATTGAGGCACCTGGCTAGCTCAGTCGGTAGAGCATGAGACTCTTAATCTCAGGGTCGTGGGTTCGAGCCCCACGTTAGGTGATTATTTTCTCTGCCGAAGCACCAACTCACTTCGCAAACAACCATCCGCTTGGAATTTCGACAGGCTTGCCACCCTGCATAGTTGGTGATACAGAAGGCTATGAATTTGTATTCTATCTCTGCCTGCACTCTGACCTGTCATCTCAATGACATACCTATTACCAATGAATTGTACTCCTAAATGGCTTGAATAAATTATCATTTTCCGGACAAGAAATAGACAGGCAGAGGCTTCAAGAACAATACTTGCTCCTGACGGGGCTTGAACTCATAACCTTGTCATCTAATTGCTGTATACTGCTGTATAAGTACAACACGCTAACAGATTGCACCACAGGATCCATCAACAACACTCACGGATCACCATATTTTGCAGAAACTGGGATGTACGATATTCAAACCAAGTCAAAATCACCATTGAGGCACCCGGCTAGCTCAGTCGGTAGAGCATGAGACTCTTAATCTCAGGGTCGTTGGTTCGAGCCCCACGTTAGGTGATTATTTTCTCTGCCGAAGCACCAACTCACTTCGCAAACAACAATCCGCTTGGAATTTCGAACAGGCTTGCCACTCTGCATGGTTGGTGATACAGAAGGCTATGAATTTGTATTCTAGCTCTGCCTGCACTCTGACCTGTCATCTGAATGACATACCTATTACCAATGAATTGTACTCCTAAATGGCTTGAATAAATTATCATTTTCCGGAAAGAAATAGACAGGCAGAGGCTTCAAGAACAATACTTGCTCCTAGTGGGGCTTGAACTCATAACCTTGTCATCTAATTGCTGTATACTGCTGTATAAGTACAACACGCTAACAGATTGCACCACAGGATCCATCAACAACACTCACTGATCACCATATTTTGCAGAAACTGGGATGTACGATATTCAAACCAAGTCAGGATCACCATTGAGGTACCTGGCTAGCTCAGTCGGTAGAGCATGAGACTCTTAATCTCAGGGTCGTGGGTTCGAGCCCCACGTTGGGTGATTATTTTCTCTGCCGAAGCACCAACTCACTTCGCAAACAACCATCCTCTTGGAATTTCGAGCAGGCTTGCCACCCTGCATAGTTGGTGATACAGAAGGCTATGAATTTGTATTCTTGCTCTGCCTGCACTCTGACCTGTCATCTGAATGACATACCTATTACCAATGAATTGTACTCCTAAATGGCTTGAATAAATTATCATTTTCCGGACAAGAAATAGACAGGCAGAGGCTTCAAGAACAATACTTGCTCCTGGTGGGGCTTGAACTCATAACCTTGTCATCTAATTGCTGTATACTGCTGTATAAGTACAACACGCTAACAGATTGCACCACAGGATCCATCAACAACACTCACTGATCACCATATTTTGCAGAAACTGGGATGTACGATATTCAAACCAAGTCAAAATCACCATTGAGGCACCTGGCTAGCTCAGTCGGTAGAGCATGAGACTCTTAATCTCAGGGTCGTGGGTTCGAGCCCCACGTTAGGTGATTATTTTCTCTGCCGAAGCACCAACTCACTTCGCAAACAACCATCCGCTTGGAATTTCGAACAGGCTTGCCACTCTGCATGGTTGGTGATACAGAAGGCTATGAATTTGTATTCTAGCTCTGCCTGCACTCTGACCTGTCATCTGAATGACATACCTATTACCAATGAATTGTACTCCTAAATGGCTTGAATAAATTATCATTTTCCGGACAAGAAATAGACAGGCAGAGGCTTCAAGAACAATACTTGCTCCTAGTGGGGCTTGAACTCATAACCTTGTCATCTAATTGCTGTATACTGCTGTATAAGTACAACACGCTAACATATTGCACCACAGGATCCATCAACAACACTCACTGATCACCATATTTTGCAGAAACTGGGATGTACGATTTTCAAACCAAGTCAAGATCACCATTGAGGTACCTGGCTAGCTCAGTCGGTAGAGCATGAGACTCTTAATCTCATGGTCGTGGGTTCGAGCCCCACTTGGGGTAATTATTTTCTCTGCCGAAGCACCAACTCACTTCGCAAACAACCATCCGCTTGGAATTTCGACAGGCTTACCACCCTGCATAGTTGGTGATACAGAAGGCTATGAATTTGTATTCTATCTCTGCCTGCACTCTGACCTGTCATCTCAATGACATACCTATTACCAATGAATTGTACTCCTAAATGGCTTGAATAAATTATCATTTTCCGGACAAGAAATAGACAGGCAGAGGCTTCAAGAACAATACTTGCTCCTAGTGGGGCTTGAACTCATAACCTTGTCATCTAATTGCTGTATACTGCTGTTTAAGTACAACACGCTAACAGATTGCACCACAGGATCCATCAACAACACTCACTGATCACCATATTTTGCAGAAACTGGGCTGTACGATATTCGTACCAAGTCAAAAATACTATTGAGGCACCTGGCTAGCTCAGTCGGTAGAGCATGAGACTCTTAATCTCATGGTCGTGGGTTCGAGCCCCACTTGGGGTAATTATTTTCTCTGCCGAAGCACCAACTCACTTCGCAAACAACCATCCGCTTGGAATTTCGAGCAGGCTTGCCACCCTGCATAGTTGGTGATACAGAAGGCTATGAATTTGTATTCTATCTCTGCCTGCACTCTGACCTGTCATCTCAATGACATACCTATTACCAATGAATTGTACTCCTAAATGGCTTGAATAAATTGTCATTTTCCGGACAAGAAATAGACAGGCAGAGGCTTCAAGAAGAGTACTTGCTCCTGGTGGGGCTTGAACTCATAACCTTGTCATCTAATTGCTGTATACTGCTGTATAAGTACAACACGCTAACAGATTGCACCACAGGATCCATCAACAACACTCACTGATCACCATATTTTGCAGAAACTGGGATGTACGATTTTCAAACCAAGTCAAGATCACCATTGAGGTACCTGGCTAGCTCAGTCGGTAGAGCATGAGACTCTTAATCTCATGGTCGTGGGTTCGAGCCCCACTTTGGGTAATTATTTTCTCTGCCGAAGCACCAACTCACTTCGCAAACAACCATCCGCTTGGAATTTCGACAGGCTTACCACCCTGCATAGTTGGTGATACAGAAGGCTATGAATTTGTATTCTATCTCTGCCTGCACTCTGACCTGTCATCTCAATGACATACCTATTACCAATGAATTGTACTCCTAAATGGCTTGAATAAATTATCATTTTCCGGACAAGAAATAGACAGGAAGAGGCTTCAAGAACAGATTGCACCACAGGATCCATCAACAACACTCACTGATCACCATATTTTGCAGAAACTGGGATGTACGATATTCGTACCAAGTCAAAAACACTATTGAGGCACCTGGCTAGCTCAGTCGGTAGAGCATGAGACTCTTAATCTCAGGGTCGTGGGTTCGTGCCCCACGTTAGGTGATTATTTTCTCTGCCGAAGCACCAACTCACTTCGCAAACAACCATCCGCTTGGAATTTCGAGCAGGCTTGCCACCCTGCATAGTTGGTGATACAGAAGGCTATGAATTTGTATTCTATCTCTGCCTGCACTCTGACCTGTCATCTGAATGACATACCTATTACCAATGAATTGTACTCCTAAATGGCTTGAATAAATTATCATTTTCCGGACAAGAAATAGACAGGCAGAGGCTTCAAGAACAATACTTGCTCCTAGTGGGGCTTGAACTCATAACCTTGTCATCTAATTGCTGTATACTGCTGTATAAGTACAACACGCTAACAGATTGCACCACAGGATCCATCAACAACACTCACTGATCACCATATTTTGCAGAAACTGGGATGTACGATATTCAAACCAAGTCAGGATCACCATTGAGGTACCTGGCTAGCTCAGTCGGTAGAGCATGAGACTCTTAATCTCAGGGTCGTGGGTTCGAGCCCCACGTTGGGTGATTATTTTCTCTGCCGAAGCACCAACTCACTTCGCAAACAACCATCCGCTTGGAATTTCGAGCAGGCTTGCCACCCTGCATAGTTGGTGATACAGAAGGCTATGAATTTGTATTCTTGCTCTGCCTGCACTCTGACCTGTCATCTGAATGACATACCTATTACCAATGAATTGTACTCCTAAATGGCTTGAATAAATTATCATTTTCCGGACAAGAAATAGACAGGCAGAGGCTTCAAGAACAATACTTGCTCCTAGTGGGGCTTGAACTCATAACCTTGTCATCTAATTGCTGTATACTGCTGTATAAGTACAACACGCTAACATATTGCACCACAGGATCCATCAACAACACTCACTGATCACCATAGTTTGCAGAAACTGGGATGTACGATTTTCAAACCAAGTCAAGATCACCATTGAGGTACCTGGCTAGCTCAGTCGGTAGAGCATGAGACTCTTAATCTCATGGTCGTGGGTTCGAGCCCCACGTTGGGTAATTATTTTCTCTGCCGAAGCACCAACTCACTTCGCAAACAACCATCCGCTTGGAATTTCGACAGGCTTACCACCCTGCATAGTTGTTGATACAGAAGGCTATGAATTTGTATTCTATCTCTGCCTGCACTCTGACCTGTCTTCTCAATGACATACCTATTACCAATGAATTGTACTCCTAAATGGCTTGAATAAATTATCATTTTCCGGACAAGAAACTGGGATGTACGATATTCAAACCAAGTCAAAATCACCATTGAGGCACCTGGCTAGCTCAGTCGGTAGAGCATGAGACTCTTAATCTCAGGGTCGTGGGTTCGAGCCCCACGTTAGGTGATTATTTTCTCTGCCGAAGCACCAACTCACTTCGCAAACAACCATCCGCTTGGAATTTCGACAGGCTTGCCACCCTGCATAGTTGGTGATACAGAAGGCTATGAATTTGTATTCTATCTCTGCCTGCACTCTGACCTGTCATCTCAATGACATACCTATTACCAATGAATTGTACTCCTAAATGGCTTGAATAAATTATCATTTTCCGGACAAGAAATAGACAGGCAGAGGCTTCAAGAACAATACTTGCTCCTGACGGGGCTTGAACTCATAACCTTGTCATCTAATTGCTGTATACTGCTGTATAAGTACAACACGCTAACAGATTGCACCACAGGATCCATCAACAACCCTCACTGATCACCATATTTTGCAGAAACTGGGCTGTACGATATTCATACCAATTCAAAAATACTATTGAGGCACCTGGCTAGCTCAGTCGGTAGAGCATGAGACTCTTAATCTCAGGGTCGTGGGTTTGAGCCCCACGTTAGGTGATTATTTTCTCTGCCGAAGCACCAACTCACTTCGCAAACAACCATCCGCTTGGAATTTCGAGCAGGCTTGCCACCCTGCATAGTTGGTGATACAGAAGGCTATGAATTTGTATTCTATCTCTGCCTGCACTCTGACCTGTCATCTCAATGACATACCTATTACCAATGAATTGTACTCCTAATTTGCTTGAATAAATTATCATTTTCCGGACAAGAAATAGACAGGCAGAGGCTTCAAGAACAATACTTGCTCCTAGTGGGGCTTGAACTCATAACCTTGTCATCTAATTGCTGTATACTGCTGTTTAAGTACAACACGCTAACAGATTGCACCACAGGATCCATCAACAACACTCACTGATCACCATATTTTGCAGAAACTGGGCTGTACGATATTCGTACCAAGTCAAAAATACTATTGAGGCACCTGGCTAGCTCAGTCGGTAGAGCATGAGACTCTTAATCTCAGGGTCGTGGGTTCGAGCCCCACGTTAGGTGATTATTTTCTCTGCCGAAGCACCAACTCACTTCGCAAACAACCATCCGCTTGGAATTTCGAGCAGGCTTGCCACCCTGCATAGTTGGTGATACAGAAGGCTATGAATTTGTATTCTATCTCTGCCTGCACTCTGACCTGTCATCTGAATGACATACCTATTACCAATGAATTGTACTCCTAAATGGCTTGAATAAATTGTCATTTTCCGGACAAGAAATAGACAGGCAGAGGCTTCAAGAACAATACTTGCTCCTGGTGGGGCTTGAACTCATAACCTTGTCATCTAATTGCTGTATACTGCTGTATAAGTACAACACGCTAACAGATTGCACCACAGGATCCATCAACAACCCTCACTGATCACCATATTTTGCAGAAACTGGGCTGTACGATATTCATACCAAGTCAAAAATACTATTGAGGCACCTGGCTAGCTCAGTCGGTAGAGCATGAGACTCTTAATCTCAGGGTCGTGGGTTCGAGCCCCACGTTAGGTGATTATTTTCTCTGCCGAAGCACCAACTCACTTCGCAAACAACCATCCGCTTGGAATTTCGAGCAGGCTTGCCACCCTGCATAGTTGGTGATACAGAAGGCTATGAATTTGTATTCTATCTCTGCCTGCACTCTGACCTGTCTTCTCAAGACATACCTATTACCAATGAATTGTACTCCTAAATGGCTTGAATAAATTATCATTTTCCGGACAAGAAATAGACAGGCAGAGGCTTCAAGAAGAGTACTTGCTCCTGGTGGGGCTTGAACTCATAACCTTGTCATCTAATTGCTGTATACTGCTGTATAAGTACAACACGCTAACAGATTGCACCACAGGATCCATCAACAACACTCACTGATCACCATATTTTGCAGAAACTGGGATGTACGATTTTCAAACCAAGTCAAGATCACCATTGAGGTACCTGGCTAGCTCAGTCGGTAGAGCATGAGACTCTTAATCTCATGGTCGTGGGTTCGAGCCCCACTTTGGGTAATTATTTTCTCTGCCGAAGCACCAACTCACTTCGCAAACAACCATCCGCTTGGAATTTCGACAGGCTTACCACCCTGCATAGTTGGTGATACAGAAGGCTATGAATTTGTATTCTATCTCTGCCTGCACTCTGACCTGTCATCTCAATGACATACCTATTACCAATGAATTGTACTCCTAAATGGCTTGAATAAATTATCATTTTCCGGACAAGAAATAGACAGGAAGAGGCTTCAAGAACAGATTGCACCACAGGATCCATCAACAACACTCACTGATCACCATATTTTGCAGAAACTGGGATGTACGATATTCGTACCAAGTCAAAAACACTATTGAGGCACCTGGCTAGCTCAGTCGGTAGAGCATGAGACTCTTAATCTCAGGGTCGTGGGTTCGTGCCCCACGTTAGGTGATTATTTTCTCTGCCGAAGCACCAACTCACTTCGCAAACAACCATCCGCTTGGAATTTCGAGCAGGCTTGCCACCCTGCATAGTTGGTGATACAGAAGGCTATGAATTTGTATTCTATCTCTGCCTGCACTCTGACCTGTCATCTGAATGACATACCTATTACCAATGAATTGTACTCCTAAATGGCTTGAATAAATTATCATTTTCCGGACAAGAAATAGACAGGCAGAGGCTTCAAGAACAATACTTGCTCCTAGTGGGGCTTGAACTCATAACCTTGTCATCTAATTGCTGTATACTGCTGTATAAGTACAACACGCTAACATATTGCACCACAGGATCCATCAACAACACTCACTGATCACCATAGTTTGCAGAAACTGGGATGTACGATTTTCAAACCAAGTCAAGATCACCATTGAGGTACCTGGCTAGCTCAGTCGGTAGAGCATGAGACTCTTAATCTCATGGTCGTGGGTTCGAGCCCCACGTTGGGTAATTATTTTCTCTGCCGAAGCACCAACTCACTTCGCAAACAACCATCCGCTTGGAATTTCGACAGGCTTACCACCCTGCATAGTTGTTGATACAGAAGGCTATGAATTTGTATTCTATCTCTGCCTGCACTCTGACCTGTCTTCTCAATGACATACCTATTACCAATGAATTGTACTCCTAAATGGCTTGAATAAATTATCATTTTCCGGACAAGAAATAGACAGACAGAGGCTTCAAGAAGAATACTTGCTCCTGGTGGGGCTTGAACTCATAACCTTGTCATCTAATTGCTTTATACTGCTGTATAAGTACAACACGCTAACAGATTGCACCACAGGATCCATCAACAACACTCACCTTGTCATCTAATTGCTGTATACTGCTGTATAAGTACAACACGCTAACAGATTGCACCACAGGATCCATCAACAACACTCACTGATCACCATATTTTGCAGAAACTGGGATGTACGATATTCAAACCAAGTCAAAATCACCATTGAGGCACCTGGCTAGCTCAGTCGGTAGAGCATGAGACTCTTAATCTCAGGGTCGTGGGTTCGAGCCCCACGTTAGGTGATTATTTTCTCTGCCGAAGCACCAACTCACTTCGCAAACAACCATCCGCTTGGAATTTCGACAGGCTTGCCACCCTGCATAGTTGGTGATACAGAAGGCTATGAATTTGTATTCTATCTCTGCCTGCACTCTGACCTGTCATCTCAATGACATACCTATTACCAATGAATTGTACTCCTAAATGGCTTGAATAAATTATCATTTTCCGGACAAGAAATAGACAGGCAGAGGCTTCAAGAACAATACTTGCTCCTGACGGGGCTTGAACTCATAACCTTGTCATCTAATTGCTGTATACTGCTGTATAAGTACAACACGCTAACAGATTGCACCACAGGATCCATCAACAACCCTCACTGATCACCATATTTTGCAGAAACTGGGCTGTACGATATTCATACCAATTCAAAAATACTATTGAGGCACCTGGCTAGCTCAGTCGGTAGAGCATGAGACTCTTAATCTCAGGGTCGTGGGTTTGAGCCCCACGTTAGGTGATTATTTTCTCTGCCGAAGCACCAACTCACTTCGCAAACAACCATCCGCTTGGAATTTCGAGCAGGCTTGCCACCCTG
This sequence comes from Oncorhynchus mykiss, assembly GCF_057628025.1. NCBI lineage: Eukaryota > Metazoa > Chordata > Actinopteri > Salmoniformes > Salmonidae > Oncorhynchus > Oncorhynchus mykiss. The sequence goes on from NW_028322092.1 coordinate 957,058, forward strand.
CATAGTTGGTGATACAGAAGGCTATGAATTTGTATTCTATCTCTGCCTGCACTCTGACCTGTCATCTCAATGACATACCTATTACCAATGAATTGTACTCCTAAATGGCTTGAATAAATTATCATTTTCCGGACAAGAAATAGACAGGCAAGAAGAATACTTGCTCCTGGTGGGGCTTGAACTCATAACCTTGTCATCTAATTGCTTTATACTGCTGTATAAGTACAACACGCTAACAGATTGCACCACAGGATCCATCAACAACACTCACTGATCACCATATTTTGCAGAAACTGGGATGTACGATATTCAAACCAAGTCAAGATCAGCATTGAGGTACCTGGCTAGCTCAGTCGGTAGAGCATGAGACTCTTAATCTCAGGGTCGTGGGTTCGAGCCCCACGTTGGGTGATTATTTTCTCTGCCGAAGCACCAACTCACTTCGCAAACAACCATCCGCTTGGAATTTCGAGCACCCTGCATAGTTGGTGATACAGAAGGCTATGAATTTGTATTCTATCTCTGCCTGCACTCTGACCTGTCATCTGAATGACATACCTATTACCAATGAATTGTACTCCTAAATGGCTTGAATAAATTATCATTTTCCGGACAAGAAATAGACAGGCAGAGGCTTCAAGAACAATACTTGCTCCTAGTGGGGCTTGAACTCATAACCTTGTCATCTAATTGCTGTATACTGCTGTTTAAGTACAACACGCTAACAGATTGCACCACAGGATCCATCAACAACACTCACTGATCACCATATTTTGCAGAAACTGGGCTGTACGATATTCGTACCAAGTCAAAAATACTATTGAGGCACCTGGCTAGCTCAGTCGGTAGAGCATGAGACTCTTAATCTCAGGGTCGTGGGTTCGAGCCCCACGTTAGGTGATTATTTTCTCTGCCGAAGCACCAACTCACTTCGCAAACAACCATCCGCTTGGAATTTCGAGCAGGCTTGCCACCCTGCATAGTTGGTGATACAGAAGGCTATGAATTTGTATTCTATCTCTGCCTGCACTCTGACCTGTCATCTGAATGACATACCTATTACCAATGAATTGTACTCCTAAATGGCTTGAATAAATTATCATTTTCCGGACAAGAAATAGACAGGCAGAGGCTTCAAGAACAATACTTGCTCCTAGTGGGGCTTGAACTCATAACCTTGTCATCTAATTGCTGTATACTGCTGTATAAGTACAACACGCTAACATATTGCACCACAGGATCCATCAACAACACTCACTGATCACCATATTTTGCAGAAACTGGGATGTACGATTTTCAAACCAAGTCAAGATCACCATTGAGGTACCTGGCTAGCTCAGTCGGTAGAGCATGAGACTCTTAATCTCAGGGTCTTGGTTCGAGCCCCATGTTGGGTAATTATTTTCTCTGCCGAAGCACCAACTCACTTGGCAAACAACCATCCGCTTGGAATTTCGACAGGCTTGCCACCCTGCATAGTTGGTGATACAGAAGGCTATGAATTTGTATTCTATCTCTGCCTGCACTCTGACCTGTCATCTCAATGACATACCTATTACCAATGAATTGTACTCCTAAATGGCTTGAATAAATTATCATTTTCCGGACAAGAAATAGACAGGCAGAGGCTTCAAGAACAATACTTGCTCCTAGTGGGGCTTGAACTCATAACCTTGTCATCTAATTGCTGTATACTGCTGTTTAAGTACAACCCGATAACAGATTGCACCACAGGATCCATCAACAACACTCACTGATCACCATATTTTGCAGAAACTGGGATGTACGATATTCAAACCAAGTCAAAAATACTATTGAGGCACCTGGCTAGCTCAGTCGGTAGAGCATGAGACTCTTAATCTCAGGGTCGTGGGTTCGAGCCCCACGTTAGGTGATTATTTTCTCTGCCGAAGCACCAACTCACTTCGCAAACAACCATCCGCTTGGAATTTCGAGCAGGCTTGCCACTCTGCATAGTTGGTGATACAGAAGGCTATGAATTTGTATTCTATCTCTGCCTGCACTCTGACCTGTCATCTCAATGACATACCTATTACCAATGAATTGTACTCCTAAATGGCTTGAATAAATTATCATTTTCCGGACAAGAAATAGACAGGCAAGAAGAATACTTGCTCCTGGTGGGGCTTGAACTCATAACCTTGTCATCTAATTGCTTTATACTGCTGTATAAGTACAACACGCTAACAGATTGCACCACAGGATCCATCAACAACACTCACTGATCACCATATTTTGCAGAAACTGGGATGTACGATATTCAAACCAAGTCAAGATCAGCATTGAGGTACCTGGCTAGCTCAGTCGGTAGAGCATGAGACTCTTAATCTCAGGGTCGTGGGTTCGAGCCCCACGTTGGGTGATTATTTTCTCTGCCGAAGCACCAACTCACTTCGCAAACAACCATCCGCTTGGAATTTCGAGCACCCTGCATAGTTGGTGATACAGAAGGCTATGAATTTGTATTCTATCTCTGCCTGCACTCTGACCTGTCATCTGAATGACATACCTATTACCAATGAATTGTACTCCTAAATGGCTTGAATAAATTATCATTTTCCGGACAAGAAATAGACAGGCAGAGGCTTCAAGAACAATACTTGCTCCTAGTGGGGCTTGAACTCATAACCTTGTCATCTAATTGCTGTATACTGCTGTTTAAGTACAACACGCTAACAGATTGCACCACAGGATCCATCAACAACACTCACTGATCACCATATTTTGCAGAAACTGGGATGTACGATTTTCAAACCAAGTCAAGATCACCATTGAGGTACCTGGCTAGCTCAGTCGGTAGAGCATGAGACTCTTAATCTCAGGGTCTTGGTTCGAGCCCCACGTTGGGTAATTATTTTCTCTGCCGAAGCACCAACTCACTTGGCAAACAACCATCCGCTTGGAATTTCGACAGGCTTGCCACCCTGCATAGTTGGTGATACAGAAGGCTATGAATTTGTATTCTATCTCTGCCTGCACTCTGACCTGTCATCTCAATGACATACCTATTACCAATGAATTGTACTCCTAAATGGCTTGAATCAATTATCATTTTCCGGACAAGAAATAGACAGGCAGAGGCTTCAAGAACAATACTTGCTCCTAGTGGGGCTTGAACTCATAACCTTGTCATCTAATTGCTGTATACTGCTGTTTAAGTACAACACGCTAACTGATTGCGCCACAGGATCCATCAACAACACTCACTGATCACCATATTTTGCAGAAACTGGGCTGTACGATATTCGTACCAAGTCAAAAATACTATTGAGGCACCTGGCTAGCTCAGTCGGTAGAGCATGAGACTCTTAATCTCAGGGTCGTGGGTTCGAGCCCCACGTTAGGTGATTATTTTCTCTGCCGAAGCACCAACTCACTTCGCAAACAACCATCCGCTTGGAATTTCGAGCAGGCTTGCCACTCTGCATAGTTGGTGATACAGAAGGCTATGAATTTGTATTCTATCTCTGCCTGCACTCTGACCTGTCATCTCAATGACATACCTATTACCAATGAATTGTACTCCTAAATGGCTTGAATAAATTATCATTTTCCGGACCAGAAATAGACAGGCAGAGGCTTCAAGAACAATACTTGCTCCTGGTGGGGCTTGAACTCATAACCTTGTCATCTAATTGCTGTATACTGCTGTATAAGTACAACACGCTAACAGATTGCACCACAGGATCCATCAACAACACTCTCACTGATCACCATATTTTGCAGAAACTGGGATGTACGATATTCAAACCAAGTCAAGATCACCATTGAAGTACCTGGCTAGCTCAGTCGGTACAGCATGAGACTCTTAATCTCAGGGTCGTGGGTTCGAGCCCCACGTTGGGTGATTATTTTCTCTGCCGAAGCACCAACTCACTTCGCAAACAACCATCCGCTTGGAATTTCGAGCAGGCTTGCCACCCTGCATAGTTGGTGATACAGAAGGCTATGAATTTGTATTCTATCTCTGCCTGCACTCTGACCTGTCATCTCAATGACATACCTATTACCAATGAATTGTACTCCTAAATGGCTTGAATAAATTATCATTTTCCGGACAAGAAATAGACAGGCAAGAAGAATACTTGCTCCTGGTGGGGCTTGAACTCATAACCTTGTCATCTAATTGCTTTATACTGCTGTATAAGTACAACACGCTAACAGATTGCACCACAGGATCCATCAACAACACTCACTGATCACCATATTTTGCAGAAACTGGGATGTACGATATTCAAACCAAGTCAAGATCAGCATTGAGGTACCTGGCTAGCTCAGTCGGTAGAGCATGAGACTCTTAATCTCAGGGTCGTGGGTTCGAGCCCCACGTTGGGTGATTATTTTCTCTGCCGAAGCACCAACTCACTTCGCAAACAACCATCCGCTTGGAATTTCGAGCACCCTGCATAGTTGGTGATACAGAAGGCTATGAATTTGTATTCTATCTCTGCCTGCACTCTGACCTGTCATCTGAATGACATACCTATTACCAATGAATTGTACTCCTAAATGGCTTGAATAAATTATCATTTTCCGGACAAGAAATATACAGGCAGAGGCTTCAAGAACAATACTTGCTCCTAGTGGGGCTTGAACTCATAACCTTGTCATCTAATTGCTGTATACTGCTGTTTAAGTACAACACGCTAACAGATTGCACCACAGGATCCATCAACAACACTCACTGATCACCATATTTTGCAGAAACTGGGATGTACGATTTTCAAACCAAGTCAAGATCACCATTGAGGTACCTGGCTAGCTCAGTTGGTAGAGCATGAGACTCTTAATCTCAGGGTCTTGGTTCGAGCCCCACGTTGGGTAATTATTTTCTCTGCCGAAGCACCAACTCACTTGGCAAACAACCATCCGCTTGGAATTTCGACAGGCTTGCCACCCTGCATAGTTGGTGATACAGAAGGCTATGAATTTGTATTCTATCTCTGCCTGCACTCTGACCTGTCATCTCAATGACATACCTATTACCAATGAATTGTACTCCTAAATGGCTTGAATCAATTATCATTTTCCGGACAAGAAATAGACAGGCAGAGGCTTCAAGAACAATACTTGCTCCTAGTGGGGCTTGAACTCATAACCTTGTCATCTAATTGCTGTATACTGCTGTTTAAGTACAACACGCTAACAGATTGCACCACAGGATCCATCAACAACACTCACTGATCACCATATTTTGCAGAAACTGGGCTGTACGATATTCGTACCAAGTCAAAAATACTATTGAGGCACCTGGCTAGCTCAGTCGGTAGAGCATGAGACTCTTAATCTCAGGGTCGTGGGTTCGAGCCCCACGTTGGGTGATTATTTTCTCTGCCGAAGCACCAACTCACTTCGCAAACAACCATCCGCTTGGAATTTCGAGCAGGCTTGCCACCCTGCATAGTTGGTGATACAGAAGGCTATGAATTTGTATTCTATCTCTGCCTGCACTCTGACCTGTCATCTCAATGACATACCTATTACCAATGAATTGTACTCCTAAATGGCTTGAATAAATTAACATTTTCCGGACAAGAAATAGACAGGCAAGAAGAATACTTGCTCCTGGTGGGGCTTGAACTCATAACCTTGTCATCTAATTGCTTTATACTGCTGTATAAGTACAACACGCTAACAGATTGCACCACAGGATCCTGGCTAGCTCAGTCGGTAGAGCATGAGACTCTTAATCTCAGGGTCGTGGGTTCGAGCCGTTGGGTGATTATTTTCTCTGCCGAAGCACCAACTCACTTCGCAAACAACCATCCGCTTGGAATTTCGAGCACCCTGCATAGTTGGTGATACAGAAGGCTATGAATTTGTATTCTATCTCTGCCTGCACTCTGACCTGTCATCTGAATGACATACCTATTACCAATGAATTGTACTCCTAAATGGCTTGAATAAATTATCATTTTCCGGACAAGAAATAGACAGGCAAGAAGAATACTTGCTCCTGGTGGGGCTTGAACTCATAACCTTGTCATCTAATTGCTTTATACTGCTGTATAAGTACAACACGCTAACAGATTGCACCACAGGATCCATCAACAACACTCACTGATCACCATATTTTGCAGAAACTGGGATGTACGATATTCAAACCAAGTCAAGATCACCATTGAGGTACCTGGCTAGCTCAGTCGGTAGAGCATGAGACTCTTAATCTCAGGGTCTTGGTTCGAGCCCCACGTTGGGTAATTATTTTCTCTGCCGAAGCACCAACTCACTTGGCAAACAACCATCCGCTTGGAATTTCGAGCAGGCTTGCCACCCTGCATAGTTGGTGATACAGAAGGCTATGAATTTGTATTCTATCTCTGCCTGCACTCTGACCTGTCATCTGAATGACATACCTATTACCAATGAATTGAACTCCTAAATGGCTTGAATAAATTATCATTTTCCGGACAAGAAATAGACAGGCAGAGGCTTCAAGAACAATACTTGCTCCTAGTGGGGCTTGAACTCATAACCTTGTCATCTAATTGCTGTATACTGCTGTATAAGTACAACACGCTAACATATTGCACCACAGGATCCATCAACAACACTCACTGATCACCATATTTTGCAGAAACTGGGATGTACGATTTTCAAACCAAGTCAAGATCACCATTGATGTACCTGGCTAGCTCAGTCGGTAGAGCATGAGACTCTTAATCTCAGGGTCGTGGGTTCGAGCCCCACGTTGGGTAATTATTTTCTCTGCCGAAGCACCAACTCACTTGGCAAACAACCATCCGCTTGGAATTTCGACAGGCTTGCCACCCTGCATAGTTGGTGATACAGAAGGCTATGAATTTGTGTTCTATCTCTGCCTGCACTCTGACCTGTCATCTCAATGAAATACCTATTACCAATGAATTGTACTCCTAAATGGCTTGAATAAATTATCATTTTCCGGACAAGAAATAGACAGGCAGAGGCTTCAAGAACAATACTTGCTCCTAGTGGGGCTTGAACTCATAACCTTGTCATCTAATTGCTGTATACTGCTGTTTAAGTACAACACGCTAACAGATTGCACCACAGGATCCATCAACAACACTCACTGATCACCATATTTTGCAGAAACTGGGCTGTACGATATTCGTACCAAGTCAAAAACACTATTGAGGCACCTGGCTAGCTCAGTCGGTAGAGCATGAGACTCTTAATCTCAGCCCCACCATATTTTGCAGAAACTGGGATGTACGATTTTCAAACCAAGTCAAGATCACCATTGATGTACCTGGCTAGCTCAGTCGGTAGAGCATGAGACTCTTAATCTCAGGGTCGTGGGTTCGAGCCCCACGTTAGGTGATTATTTTCTCTGCCGAAGCACCAACTCACTTCGCAAACAACCATCCGCTTGGAATTTCGAGCAGGCTTGCCTTCCTGCATAGTTGGTGATACAGAAGGCTATGAATTTGTATTCTATCTCTGCCTGCACTCTGACCTGTCATCTGAATGACATACCTATTACCAATGAATTGTACTCCTAAATGGCTTGAATAAATTATCATTTTCCGGACAAGAAATAGACAGGCAAGAAGAATACTTGCTCCTGGTGGGGCTTGAACTCATAACCTTGTCATCTAATTGCTTTATACTGCTGTATAAGTACAACACGCTAACAGATTGCACCACAGGATCCATCAACAACACTCACTGATCACCATATTTTGCAGAAACTGGGATGTACGATATTCAAACCAAGTCAAGATCACCATTGAGGTACCTGGCTAGCTCAGTCGGTAGAGCATGAGACTCTTAATCTCAGGGTCTTGGTTCGAGCCCCACGTTGGGTAATTATTTTCTCTGCCGAAGCACCAACTCACTTGGCAAACAACCATCCGCTTGGAATTTCGAGCAGGCTTGCCACCCTGCATAGTTGGTGATACAGAAGGCTATGAATTTGTATTCTATCTCTGCCTGCACTCTGACCTGTCATCTGAATGACATACCTATTACCAATGAATTGAACTCCTAAATGGCTTGAATAAATTATCATTTTCCGGACAAGAAATAGACAGGCAGAGGCTTCAAGAACAATACTTGCTCCTAGTGGGGCTTGAACTCATAACCTTGTCATCTAATTGCTGTATACTGCTGTATAAGTACAACACGCTAACATATTGCACCACAGGATCCATCAACAACACTCACTGATCACCATATTTTGCAGAAACTGGGATGTACGATTTTCAAACCAAGTCAAGATCACCATTGATGTACCTGGCTAGCTCAGTCGGTAGAGCATGAGACTCTTAATCTCAGGGTCGTGGGTTCGAGCCCCACGTTGGGTAATTATTTTCTCTGCCGAAGCACCAACTCACTTGGCAAACAACCATCCGCTTGGAATTTCGACAGGCTTGCCACCCTGCATAGTTGGTGATACAGAAGGCTATGAATTTGTGTTCTATCTCTGCCTGCACTCTGACCTGTCATCTCAATGAAATACCTATTACCAATGAATTGTACTCCTAAATGGCTTGAATAAATTATCATTTTCCGGACAAGAAATAGACAGGCAGAGGCTTCAAGAACAATACTTGCTCCTAGTGGGGCTTGAACTCATAACCTTGTCATCTAATTGCTGTATACTGCTGTTTAAGTACAACACGCTAACAGATTGCACCACAGGATCCATCAACAACACTCACTGATCACCATATTTTGCAGAAACTGGGCTGTACGATATTCGTACCAAGTCAAAAACACTATTGAGGCACCTGGCTAGCTCAGTCGGTAGAGCATGAGACTCTTAATCTCAGGGTCGTGGGTTCGAGCCCCACGTTAGGTGATTATTTTCTCTGCCGAAGCACCAACTCACTTCGCAAACAACCATCCGCTTGGAATTTCGAGCAGGCTTGCCTTCCTGCATAGTTGGTGATACAGAAGGCTATGAATTTGTATTCTATCTCTGCCTGCACTCTGACCTGTCATCTGAATGACATACCTATTACCAATGAATTGTACTCCTAAATGGCTTGAATAAATTATCATTTTCCGGACAAGAAATAGACAGGCAAGAAGAATACTTGCTCCTGGTGGGGCTTGAACTCATAACCTTGTCATCTAATTGCTTTATACTGCTGTATAAGTACAACACGCTAACAGATTGCACCACAGGATCCATCAACAACACTCACTGATCACCATATTTTGCAGAAACTGGGATGTACGATATTCAAACCAAGTCAAGATCACCATTGAGGTACCTGGCTAGCTCAGTCGGTAGAGCATGAGACTCTTAATCTCAGGGTCGTGAGCCCCACGTTAGGTGATTATTTTCTCTGCCGAAGCACCAACTCACTTCGCAAACAACCATCCGCTTGGAATTTCGAGCAGGCTTGCCACTCTGCATAGTTGGTGATACAGAAGGCTATGAATTTGTATTCTATCTCTGCCTGCACTCTGACCTGTCATCTGAATGACATACCTATTACCAATGAATTGTACTCCTAAATGGCTTGAATAAATTATCATTTTCCGGACAAGAAATAGACAGGCAAGAAGAATACTTGCTCCTGGTGGGGCTTGAACTCATAACCTTGTCATCTAATTGCTTTATACTGCTGTATAAGTACAACACGCTAACAGATTGCACCACAGGATCCATCAACAAGACTCACTGATCACCATATTTTGCAGAAACTGGGATGTACGATATTCAAACCAAGTCAAGATCACCATTGAGGTACCTGGCTAGCTCAGTCGGTAGAGCATGAGACTCTTAATCTCAGGGTCGTGGGTTCGAGCCCCACGTTGGGTGATTATTTTCTCTGCCGAAGCACCAACTCACTTGGCAAACAACCATCCGCTTGGAATTTCGACAGGCTTGCCACCCTGCATAGTTGGTGATACAGAAGGCTATGAATTTGTGTTCTATCTCTGCCTGCACTCTGACCTGTCATCTCAATGACATACCTATTACCAATGAATTGTACTCCTAAATGGCTTGAATAAATTATCATTTTCCGGACAAGAAATAGACAGGCAGAGGCTTCAAGAACAATACTTGCTCCTAGTGGGGCTTGAACTCATAACCTTGTCATCTAATTGCTGTATACTGCTGTTTAAGTACAACACGCTAACAGATTGCACCACAGGATCCATCAACAACACTCACTGATCACCATATTTTGCAGAAACTGGGCTGTACGATATTCGTACCAAGTCAAAAACACTATTGAGGCACCTGGCTAGCTCAGTCGGTAGAGCATGAGACTCTTAATCTCAGGGTCGTGGGTTCGAGCCCCACGTTAGGTGGTTATTTTCTCTGCCGAAGCACCAACTCACTTCGCAAACAACCATCCGCTTGGAATTTCGAGCAGGCTTACCACTCTGCATAGTTGGTGATACAGAAGGCTATGAATTTGTATTCTATCTCTGCCTGCACTCTGACCTGTCATCTGAATGACATACCTATTACCAATGAATTGTACTCCTAAATGGCTTGAATAAATTATCATTTTCCGGACAAGAAATAGACAGGCAAGAAGAATACTTGCTCCTGGTGGGGCTTGAACTCATAACCTTGTCATCTAATTGCTTTATACTGCTGTATAAGTACAACACGCTAACAGATTGCACCACAGGATCCATCAACAAGACTCACTGATCACCATATTTTGCAGAAACTGGGATGTACGATATTCAAACCAAGTCAAGATCACCATTGAGGTACCTGGCTAGCTCAGTCGGTAGAGCATGAGACTCTTAATCTCAGGGTCGTGAGCCCCACGTTAGGTGATTATTTTCTCTGCCGAAGCACCAACTCACTTCGCAAACAACCATCCGCTTGGAATTTCGAGCAGGCTTGCCACTCTGCATAGTTGGTGATACAGAAGGCTATGAATTTGTATTCTATCTCTGCCTGCACTCTGACCTGTCATCTCAATGACATACCTATTACCAATGAATTGTACTCCTAAATGGCTTGAATAAATTATCATTTTCCGGACCAGAAATAGACAGGCAGAGGCTTCAAGAACAATACTTGCTCCTGGTGGGGCTTGAACTCATAACCTTGTCATCTAATTGCTGTATACTGCTGTATAAGTACAACATGCTAACAGATTGCACCACAGGATCCATCAACAACACTCTCACTGATCACCATATTTTGCAGAAACTGGGATGTACGATATTCAAACCAAGTCAAGATCACCATTGAAGTACCTGGCTAGCTCAGTCGGTAGAGCATGAGACTCTTAATCTCAGGGTCGTGGGTTCGAGCCCCACGTTGGGTGATTATTTTCTCTGCCGAAGCACCAACTCACTTCGCAAACAACCATCCGCTTGGAATTTCGAGCAGGCTTGCCACCCTGCATAGTTGGTGATACAGAAGGCTATGAATTTGTATTATATCTCTGCCTGCACTCTGACCTGTCATCTCAATGACATACCTATTACCAATGAATTGTACTCCTAAATGGCTTGAATAAATTAACATTTTCCGGACAAGAAATAGACAGGCAAGAAGAATACTTGCTCCTGGTGGGGCTTGAACTCATAACCTTGTCATCTAATTGCTTTATACTGCTGTATAAGTACAACACGCTAACAGATTGCACCACAGGATCCGTCAACAACACTCACTGATCACCATATTTTGCAGAAACTGGGATGTACGATATTCAAACCAAGTCAAGATCAGCATTGAGGTACCTGGCTAGCTCAGTCGGTAGAGCATGAGACTCTTAATCTCAGGGTCGTGAGCCCCACGTTAGGTGATTATTTTCTCTGCCGAAGCACCAACTCACTTCGCAAACAACCATCCGCTTGGAATTTCGAGCAGGCTTGCCACTCTGCATAGTTGGTGATACAGAAGGCTATGAATTTGTATTCTAGCTCTGCCTGCACTCTGACCTGTCATCTGAATGACATACCTATTACCAATGAATTGTACTCCTAAATGGCTTGAATAAATTATCATTTTCCGGACAAGAAATAGACAGGCAGAGGCTTCAAGAACAATACTTGCTCCTAGTGGGGCTTGAACTCATAACCTTGTCATCTAATTGCTGTATACTGCTGTTTAAGTACAACACGCTAACAGATTGCACCACAGGATCCATCAACAACACTCACTGATCACCATATTTTGCAAAAACTGGGCTGTACGATATTCGTACCAAGTCAAAAATACTATTGAGGCACCTGGCTAGCTCAGTCGGTAGAGCATGAGACTCTTAATCTCAGTGTCGTGGGTTCGAGCCCCACGTTAGGTGATTATTTTCTCTGCCGAAGCACCAACTCACTTCGCCAACAACCATCCGCTTGGAATTTCGAGCAGGCTTGCCTCCCTGCATAGTTGGTGATACAGAAGGCTATGAATTTGTATTCTATCTCTGCCTGCACTCTGACCTGTCATCTCAATGACATACCTATTACCAATGAATTGTACTCCTAAATGGCTTGAATAAATTATCATTTTCCGGACAAGAAATAGACAGGCAAGAAGAATACTTGCTCCTGGTGGGGCTTGAACTCATAACCTTGTCATCTAATTGCTTTATACTGCTGTATAAGTACAACACGCTAACAGATTGCACCACAGGATCCATCAACAACACTCACTGATCACCATATTTTGCAGAAACTGGGCTGTACGATATTCGTACCAAGTCAAAAATACTATTGAGGCACCTGGCTAGCTCAGTCGGTAGAGCATGAGACTCTTAATCTCAGGGTCGTGGGTTCGAGCCCCACGTTAGGTGATTATTTTCTCTGCCGAAGCACCAACTCACTTCGCAAACAACCATCCGCTTGGAATTTCGAGCAGGCTTGCCTCCCTGCATAGTTGGTGATACAGAAGGCTATGAATTTGTATTCTATCTCTGCCTGCACTCTGACCTGTCATCTGAATGACATACCTATTACCAATGAATTGTACTCCTAAATGGCTTGAATAAATTATCATTTTCCGGACCAGAAATAGACAGGCAGAGGCTTCAAGAACAATACTTGCTCCTGGTGGGGCTTGAACTCATAACCTTGTCATCTAATTGCTGTATACTGCTGTATAAGTACAACATGCTAACAGATTGCACCACAGGATCCATCAACAACACTCTCACTGATCACCATATTTTGCAGAAACTGGGATGTACGATATTCAAACCAAGTCAAGATCACCATTGAAGTACCTGGCTAGCTCAGTCGGTAGAGCATGAGACTCTTAATCTCAGGGTCGTGGGTTCGAGCCCCACGTTGGGTGATTATTTTCTCTGCCGAAGCACCAACTCACTTCGCAAACAACCATCCGCTTGGAATTTCGAGCAGGCTTGCCACCCTGCATAGTTGGTGATACAGAAGGCTATGAATTTGTATTATATCTCTGCCTGCACTCTGACCTGTCATCTCAATGACATACCTATTACCAATGAATTGTACTCCTAAATGGCTTGAATAAATTAACATTTTCCGGACAAGAAATAGACAGGCAAGAAGAATACTTGCTCCTGGTGGGGCTTGAACTCATAACCTTGTCATCTAATTGCTTTATACTGCTGTATAAGTACAACACGCTAACAGATTGCACCACAGGATCCGTCAACAACACTCACTGATCACCATATTTTGCAGAAACTGGGATGTACGATATTCAAACCAAGTCAAGATCAGCATTGAGGTACCTGGCTAGCTCAGTCGGTAGAGCATGAGACTCTTAATCTCAGGGTCGTGAGCCCCACGTTAGGTGATTATTTTCTCTGCCGAAGCACCAACTCACTTCGCAAACAACCATCCGCTTGGAATTTCGAGCAGGCTTGCCACTCTGCATAGTTGGTGATACAGAAGGCTATGAATTTGTATTCTAGCTCTGCCTGCACTCTGACCTGTCATCTGAATGACATACCTATTACCAATGAATTGTACTCCTAAATGGCTTGAATAAATTATCATTTTCCGGACAAGAAATAGACAGGCAGAGGCTTCAAGAACAATACTTGCTCCTAGTGGGGCTTGAACTCATAACCTTGTCATCTAATTGCTGTATACTGCTGTTTAAGTACAACACGCTAACAGATTGCACCACAGGATCCATCAACAACACTCACTGATCACCATATTTTGCAAAAACTGGGCTGTACGATATTCGTACCAAGTCAAAAATACTATTGAGGCACCTGGCTAGCTCAGTCGGTAGAGCATGAGACTCTTAATCTCAGGGTCGTGGGTTCGAGCCCCACGTTAGGTGATTATTTTCTCTGCCGAAGCACCAACTCACTTCGCCAACAACCATCCGCTTGGAATTTCGAGCAGGCTTGCCTCCCTGCATAGTTGGTGATACAGAAGGCTATGAATTTGTATTCTATCTCTGCCTGCACTCTGACCTGTCATCTCAATGACATACCTATTACCAATGAATTGTACTCCTAAATGGCTTGAAGAAATTATCATTTTCCGGACAAGAAATAGACAGGCAAGAAGAATACTTGCTCCTGGTGGGGCTTGAACTCATAACCTTGTCATCTAATTGCTTTATACTGCTGTATAAGTACAACACGCTAACAGATTGCACCACAGGATCCATCAACAACACTCACTGATCACCATATTTTGCAGAAACTGGGATGTACGATATTCAAACCAAGTCAAGATCACCATTGAGGTACCTGGCTAGCTCAGTCGGTAGAGCATGAGACTCTTAATCTCAGGGTCGTGAGCCCCACGTTAGGTGATTATTTTCTCTGCCGAAGCACCAACTCACTTCGCAAACAACCATCCGCTTGGAATTTCGAGCAGGCTTGCCACTCTGCATAGTTGGTGATACAGAAGGCTATGAATTTGTATTCTATCTCTGCCTGCACTCTGACCTGTCATCTCAATGACATACCTATTACCAATGAATTGTACTCCTAAATGGCTTGAATAAATTATCATTTTCCGGACAAGAAATAGACAGGCAGAGGCTTCAAGAACAATACTTGCTCCTAGTGGGGCTTGAACTCATAACCTTGTCATCTAATTGTTGTATATTGCTGTTTAAGTACAACACGCTAACAGATTGCACCACAGGATCCATCAACAACACTCACTGATCACCATATTTTGCAGAAACTGGGCTGTACGATATTCGTACCAAGTCAAAAATACTATTGAGGCACCTGGCTAGCTCAGTCGGTAGAGCATGAGACTCTTAATCTCAGGGTCGTGGGTTCGAGCCCCACGTTAGGTGATTATTTTCTCTGCCGAAGCACCAACTCACTTCGCAAACAACCATCCGCTTGGAATTTCGAGCAGGCTTGCCTCCCTGCATAGTTGGTGATACAGAAGGCTATGAATTTGTATTCTATCTCTGCCTGCACTCTGACCTGTCATCTGAATGACATACCTATTACCAATGAATTGTACTCCTAAATGGCTTGAATAAATTATCATTTTCCGGACAAGAAATAGACAGGCAAGAAGAATACTTGCTCCTGGTGGGGCTTGAACTCATAACCTTGTCATCTAATTGCTTTATACTGCTGTATAAGTACAACACGCTAACAGATTGCACCACAGGATCCATCAACAACACTCACTGATCACCATATTTTGCAGAAACTGGGATGTACGATATTCAAACCAAGTCAAGATCACCATTGAGGTACCTGGCTAGCTCAGTCGGTAGAGCATGAGACTCTTAATCTCAGGGTCGTGAGCCCCACGTTAGGTGATTATTTTCTCTGCCGAAGCACCAACTCACTTCGCAAACAACCATCCGCTTGGAATTTCGAGCAGGCTTGCCACTCTGCATAGTTGGTGATACAGAAGGCTATGAATTTGTATTCTATCTCTGCCTGCACTCTGACCTGTCATCTCAATGACATACCTATTACCAATGAATTGTACTCCTAAATGGCTTGAATAAATTATCATTTTCCGGACCAGAAATAGACAGGCAGAGGCTTCAAGAACAATACTTGCTCCTGGTGGGGCTTGAACTCATAACCTTGTCATCTAATTGCTGTATACTGCTGTATAAGTACAACACGCTAACATATTGCACCACAGGATCCATCAACAACACTCACTGATCACCATATTTTGCAGAAACTGGGATGTACGATTTTCAAACCAAGTCAAGATCACCATTGAGATACCTGGCTAGCTCAGTTGGTAGAGCATGAGACTCTTAATCTCATGGTCGTGGGTTCGAGCCCCACTTTGGGTAATTATTTTCTCTGCCGAAGCACCAACTCACTTCGCAAACAACCATCCGCTTGGAATTTCGACAGGCTTACCACCCTGCATAGTTGGTGATACAGAAGGCTATGAATTTGTATTCTATCTCTGCCTGCACTCTGACCTGTCATCTCAATGACATACCTATTACCAATGAATTGTACTCCTAAATGGCTTGAATAAATTATCATTTTCCGGACAAGAAATAGACAGGCAGAGGCTTCAAGAACAATACTTGCTCCTGGTGGGGCTTGAACTCATAACCTTGTCATCTAATTGCTGTATACTGCTGTATAAGTACAACACGCTAACAGATTGCACCACAGGATCCATCAACAACACTCACTGATCACCATATTTTGCAGAAACTGGGATGTACGATATTCAAACCAAGTCAAGATCACCATTGAGGTACCTGGCTAGCTCAGTCGGTAGAGCATGAGACTCTTAATCTCAGCGTCGTGGGTTCGAGCCCCACGCTGGGTGATTATTTTCTCTGCCGAAGCACCAACTCACTTCGCAAACAACCATCCGCTTGGAATTTCGAGCAGGCTTGCCACCCTGCATAGTTGGTGATACAGAAGGCTATGAATTTGTATTCTATCTCTGCCTGCACTCTGACCTGTCATCTGAATGACATACCTATTACCAATGAATTGTACTCCTAAATGGCTTGAATAAATTATCATTTTCCGGACAAGAAATAGACAGGCAGAGGCTTCAAGAACAATACTTGCTCCTAGTGGGGCTTGAACTCATAACCTTGTCATCTAATTGTTGTATATTGCTGTTTAAGTACAACACGCTAACAGATTGCACCACAGGATCCATCAACAACACTCACTGATCACCATATTTTGCAGAAACTGGGATGTACGATATTCAAACCAAGTCAAGATCACCATTGAGGTACCTGGCTAGCTCAGTCGGTAGAGCATGAGACTCTTAATCTCAGGGTCGTGAGCCCCACGTTAGGTGATTATTTTCTCTGCCGAAGCACCAACTCACTTCGCAAACAACCATCCGCTTGGAATTTCGAGCAGGCTTGCCACTCTGCATAGTTGGTGATACAGAAGGCTATGAATTTGTATTCTATCTCTGCCTGCACTCTGACCTGTCATCTCAATGACATACCTATTACCAATGAATTGTACTCCTAAATGGCTTGAATAAATTATCATTTTCCGGACCAGAAATAGACAGGCAGAGGCTTCAAGAACAATACTTGCTCCTGGTGGGGCTTGAACTCATAACCTTGTCATCTAATTGCTGTATACTGCTGTATAAGTACAACACGCTAACATATTGCACCACAGGATCCATCAACAACACTCACTGATCACCATATTTTGCAGAAACTGGGATGTACGATTTTCAAACCAAGTCAAGATCACCATTGAGATACCTGGCTAGCTCAGTTGGTAGAGCATGAGACTCTTAATCTCATGGTCGTGGGTTCGAGCCCCACTTTGGGTAATTATTTTCTCTGCCGAAGTACCAACTCACTTCGCAAACAACCATCCGCTTGGAATTTCGACAGGCTTACCACCCTGCATAGTTGGTGATACAGAAGGCTATGAATTTGTATTCTATCTCTGCCTGCACTCTGACCTGTCATCTCAATGACATACCTATTACCAATGAATTGTACTCCTAAATGGCTTGAATAAATTATCATTTTCCGGACAAGAAATAGACAGGCAGAGGCTTCAAGAACAATACTTGCTCCTGGTGGGGCTTGAACTCATAACCTTGTCATCTAATTGCTGTATACTGCTGTATAAGTACAACACGCTAACAGATTGCACCACAGGATCCATCAACAACACTCACTGATCACCATATTTTGCAGAAACTGGGATGTACGATATTCAAACCAAGTCAAGATCACCATTGAGGTACCTGGCTAGCTCAGTCGGTAGAGCATGAGACTCTTAATCTCAGGGTCGTGGGTTCGAGCCCCACGCTGGGTGATTATTTTCTCTGCCGAAGCACCAACTCACTTCGCAAACAACCATCCGCTTGGAATTTCGAGCAGGCTTGCCACCCTGCATAGTTGGTGATACAGAAGGCTATGAATTTGTATTCTATCTCTGCCTGCACTCTGATCTGTCATCTGAATGACATACCTATTACCAATGAATTGTACTCCTAAATGGCTTGAATAAATTATCATTTTCCGGACAAGAAATAGACAGGCAGAGGCTTCAAGAACAATACTTGCTCCTAGTGGGGCTTGAACTCATAACCTTGTCATCTAATTGTTGTATATTGCTGTTTAAGTACAACACGCTAACAGATTGCACCACAGGATCCATCAACAACACTCACTGATCACCATATTTTGCAGAAACTGGGCTGTACGATATTCGTACCAAGTCAAAAATACTATTGAGGCACCTGGCTAGCTCAGTCGGTAGAGCATGAGACTCTTAATCTCAGGGTCGTGGGTTCGAGCCCCACGTTAGGTGATTATTTTCTCTGCCGAAGCACCAACTCACTTCGCCAACAACCATCCGCTTGGAATTTCGAGCAGGCTTGCCTCCCTGCATAGTTGGTGATACAGAAGGCTATGAATTTGTATTCTATCTCTGCCTGCACTCTGACCTGTCATCTCAATGACATACCTATTACCAATGAATTGTACTCCTAAATGGCTTGAATAAATTATCATTTTCCGGACAAGAAATGGACAGGCAGAGGCTTCAAGAACAATACTTGCTCCTGGTGGGGCTTGAACTCATAACCTTGTCATCTAATTGCTGTATACTGCTGTATAAGTACAACACGCTAACAGATTGCACCGCAGGATCCATCAACAACACTCACTGATCACCATATTTTGCAGAAACTGGGATGTACGATATTCAAACCAAGTCAAGATAAACATTGAGGTACCTGGCTAGCTCAGTCGGTAGAGCATGAGACTCTTAATCTCAGGGTCGTGGGTTCGAGCCCCACGCTGGGTGATTATTTTCTCTGCCGAAGCACCAACTCACTTCGCAAACAACCATCCGCTTGGAATTTCGAGCAGGCTTGCCACCCTGCATAGTTGGTGATACAGAAGGCTATGAATTTGTATTCTATCTCTGCCTGCACTCTGACCTGTCATCTGAATGACATACCTATTACCAATGAATTGTACTCCTAAATGGCTTGAATAAATTATCATTTTCCGGACAAGAAATAGACAGGCAGAGGCTTCAAGAACAATACTTGCTCCTAGTGGGGCTTGAACTCATAACCTTGTCATCTAATTGTTGTATATTGCTGTTTAAGTACAACACGCTAACAGATTGCACCACAGGATCCATCAACAACACTCACTGATCACCATATTTTGCAGAAACTGGGCTGTACGATATTCGTACCAAGTCAAAAATACTATTGAGGCACCTGGCTAGCTCAGTCGGTAGAGCATGAGACTCTTAATCTCAGGGTCGTGGGTTCGAGCCCCACGTTAGGTGATTATTTTCTCTGCCGAAGCACCAACTCACTTCGCAAACAACCATCCGCTTGGAATTTCGAGCAGGCTTGCCTCCCTGCATAGTTGGTGATACAGAAGGCTATGAATTTGTATTCTATCTCTGCCTGCACTCTGACCTGTCATCTGAATGACATACCTATTACCAATGAATTGTACTCCTAAATGGCTTGAATAAATTATCATTTTCCGGACAAGAAATAGACAGGCAAGAAGAATACTTGCTCCTGGTGGGGCTTGAACTCATAACCTTGTCATCTAATTGCTTTATACTGCTGTATAAGTACAACACGCTAACAGATTGCACCACAGGATCCATCAACAACACTCACTGATCACCATATTTTGCAGAAACTGGGATGTACGATATTCAAACCAAGTCAAGATCACCATTGAGGTACCTGGCTAGCTCAGTCGGTAGAGCATGAGACTCTTAATCTCAGGGTCGTGAGCCCCACGTTAGGTGATTATTTTCTCTGCCGAAGCACCAACTCACTTCGCAAACAACCATCCGCTTGGAATTTCGAGCAGGCTTGCCACTCTGCATAGTTGGTGATACAGAAGGCTATGAATTTGTATTCTATCTCTGCTTGCACTCTGACCTGTCATCTCAATGACATACCTATTACCAATGAATTGTACTCCTAAATGGCTTGAATAAATTATCATTTTCCGGACCAGAAATAGACAGGCAGAGGCTTCAAGAACAATACTTGCTCCTGGTGGGGCTTGAACTCATAACCTTGTCATCTAATTGCTGTATACTGCTGTATAAGTACAACATGCTAACAGATTGCACCACAGGATCCATCAACAACACTCTCACTGATCACCATATTTTGCAGAAACTGGGATGTACGATATTCAAACCAAGTCAAGATCACCATTGAAGTACCTGGCTAGCTCAGTCGGTAGAGCATGAGACTCTTAATCTCAGGGTCGTGGGTTCGAGCCCCACGTTGGGTTATTATTTTCTCTGCCGAAGCACCAACTCACTTCGCAAACAACCATCCGCTTGGAATTTCGAGCAGGCTTGCCACCCTGCATAGTTGGTGATACAGAAGGCTATGAATTTGTATTATATCTCTGCCTGCACTCTGACCTGTCATCTCAATGACATACCTATTACCAATGAATTGTACTCCTAAATGGCTTGAATAAATTAACATTTTCCGGACAAGAAATAGACAGGCAAGAAGAATACTTGCTCCTGGTGGGGCTTGAACTCATAACCTTGTCATCTAATTGCTTTATACTGCTGTATAAGTACAACACGCTAACAGATTGCACCACAGGATCCGTCAACAACACTCACTGATCACCATATTTTGCAGAAACTGGGATGTACGATATTCAAACCAAGTCAAGATCAGCATTGAGGTACCTGGCTAGCTCAGTCGGTAGAGCATGAGACTCTTAATCTCAGGGTCGTGAGCCCCACGTTAGGTGATTATTTTCTCTGCCGAAGCACCAACTCACTTCGCAAACAACCATCCGCTTGGAATTTCGAGCAGGCTTGCCACTCTGCATAGTTGGTGATACAGAAGGTTATGAATTTGTATTCTAGCTCTGCCTGCACTCTGACCTGTCATCTGAATGACATACCTATTACCAATGAATTGTACTCCTAAATGGCTTGAATAAATTATCATTTTCCGGACAAGAAATAGACAGGCAGAGGCTTCAAGAACAATACTTGCTCCTAGTGGGGCTTGAACTCATAACCTTGTCATCTAATTGCTGTATACTGCTGTTTAAGTACAACACGCTAACAGATTGCACCACAGGATCCATCAACAACACTCACTGATCACCATATTTTGCAAAAACTGGGCTGTACGATATTCGTACCAAGTCAAAAATGCTATTGAGGCACCTGGCTAGCTCAGTCGGTAGAGCATGAGACTCTTAATCTCAGGGTCGTGGGTTCGAGCCCCACGTTAGGTGATTATTTTCTCTGCCGAAGCACCAACTCACTTCGCCAACAACCATCCGCTTGGAATTTCGAGCAGGCTTGCCTCCCTGCATAGTTGGTGATACAGAAGGCTATGAATTTGTATTCTATCTCTGCCTGCACTCTGACCTGTCATCTCAATGACATACCTATTACCAATGAATTGTACTCCTAAATGGCTTGAATAAATTATCATTTTCCGGACAAGAAATGGACAGGCAGAGGCTTCAAGAACAATACTTGCTCCTGGTGGGGCTTGAACTCATAACCTTGTCATCTAATTGCTGTATACTGCTGTATAAGTACAACACGCTAACAGATTGCACCACAGGATCCATCAACAACACTCACTGATCACCATATTTTGCAGAAACTGGGATGTACGATATTCAAACCAAGTCAAGATCACCATTGAGGTACCTGGCTAGCTCAGTCGGTAGAGCATGAGACTCTTAATCTCAGGGTCGTGGGTTCGAGCCCCACGTTAGGTGATTATTTTCTCTGCCGAAGCACCAACTCACTTCGCAAACAACCATCCGCTTGGAATTTCGAGCAGGCTTGCCTCCCTGCATAGTTGGTGATACAGAAGGCTATGAATTTGTATTCTATCTCTGCCTGCACTCTGACCTGTCATCTGAATGACATACCTATTACCAATGAATTGTACTCCTAAATGGCTTGAATAAATTATCATTTTCCGGACAAGAAATAGACAGGCAAGAAGAATACTTGCTCCTGGTGGGGCTTGAACTCATAACCTTGTCATCTAATTGCTTTATACTGCTGTATAAGTACAACACGCTAACAGATTGCACCACAGGATCCGTCAACAACACTCACTGATCACCATATTTTGCAGAAACTGGGATGTACGATATTCAAACCAAGTCAAGATCAGCATTGAGGTACCTGGCTAGCTCAGTCGGTAGAGCATGAGACTCTTAATCTCAGGGTCGTGAGCCCCACGTTAGGTGATTATTTTCTCTGCCGAAGCACCAACTCACTTCGCAAACAACCATCCGCTTGGAATTTCGAGCAGGCTTGCCACTCTGCATAGTTGGTGATACAGAAGGCTATGAATTTGTATTCTAGCTCTGCCTGCACTCTGACCTGTCATCTGAATGACATACCTATTACCAATGAATTGTACTCCTAAATGGCTTGAATAAATTATCATTTTCCGGACAAGAAATAGACAGGCAGAGGCTTCAAGAACAATACTTGCTCCTAGTGGGGCTTGAACTCATAACCTTGTCATCTAATTGCTGTATACTGCTGTTTAAGTACAACACGCTAACAGATTGCACCACAGGATCCATCAACAACACTCACTGATCACCATATTTTGCAAAAACTGGGCTGTACGATATTCGTACCAAGTCAAAAATACTATTGAGGCACCTGGCTAGCTCAGTCGGTAGAGCATGAGACTCTTAATCTCAGGGTCGTGGGTTCGAGCCCCACGTTAGGTGATTATTTTCTCTGCCGAAGCACCAACTCACTTCGCCAACAACCATCCGCTTGGAATTTCGAGCAGGCTTGCCTCCCTGCATAGTTGGTGATACAGAAGGCTATGAATTTGTATTCTATCTCTGCCTGCACTCTGACCTGTCATCTCAATGACATACCTATTACCAATGAATTGTACTCCTAAATGGCTTGAATAAATTATCATTTTCCGGACAAGAAATGGACAGGCAGAGGCTTCAAGAACAATACTTGCTCCTGGTGGGGCTTGAACTCATAACCTTGTCATCTAATTGCTGTATACTGCTGTATAAGTACAACACGCTAACAGATTGCACCACAGGATCCATCAACAACACTCACTGATCACCATATTTTGCAGAAACTGGGATGTACGATATTCAAACCAAGTCAAGATCACCATTGAGGTACCTGGCTAGCTCAGTCGGTAGAGCATGAGACTCTTAATCTCAGGGTCGTGGGTTCGAGCCCCACGCTGGGTGATTATTTTCTCTGCCGAAGCACCAACTCACTTCGCAAACAACCATCCGCTTGGAATTTCGAGCAGGCTTGCCACCCTGCATAGTTGGTGATACAGAAGGCTATGAATTTGTATTCTATCTCTGCCTGCACTCTGACCTGTCATCTGAATGACATACCTATTACCAATGAATTGTACTCCTAAATGGCTTGAATAAATTATCATTTTCCGGACAAGAAATAGACAGGCAGAGGCTTCAAGAACAATACTTGCTCCTAGTGGGGCTTGAACTCATAACCTTGTCATCTAATTGTTGTATATTGCTGTTTAAGTACAACACGCTAACAGATTGCACCACAGGATCCATCAACAACACTCACTGATCACCATATTTTGCAGAAACTGGGCTGTACGATATTCGTACCAAGTCAAAAATACTATTGAGGCACCTGGCTAGCTCAGTCGGTAGAGCATGAGACTCTTAATCTCAGGGTCGTGGGTTCGAGCCCCACGTTAGGTGATTATTTTCTCTGCCGAAGCACCAACTCACTTCGCAAACAACCATCCGCTTGGAATTTCGAGCAGGCTTGCCTCCCTGCATAGTTGGTGATACAGAAGGCTATGAATTTGTATTCTATCTCTGCCTGCACTCTGACCTGTCATCTGAATGACATACCTATTACCAATGAATTGTACTCCTAAATGGCTTGAATAAATTATCATTTTCCGGACAAGAAATAGACAGGCAAGAAGAATACTTGCTCCTGGTGGGGCTTGAACTCATAACCTTGTCATCTAATTGCTTTATACTGCTGTATAAGTACAACACGCTAACAGATTGCACCACAGGATCCATCAACAACACTCACTGATCACCATATTTTGCAGAAACTGGGATGTACGATATTCAAACCAAGTCAAGATCACCATTGAGGTACCTGGCTAGCTCAGTCGGTAGAGCATGAGACTCTTAATCTCAGGGTCGTGAGCCCCACGTTAGGTGATTATTTTCTCTGCCGAAGCACCAACTCACTTCGCAAACAACCATCCGCTTGGAATTTCGAGCAGGCTTGCCACTCTGCATAGTTGGTGATACAGAAGGCTATGAATTTGTATTCTATCTCTGCCTGCACTCTGACCCGTCATCTCAATGACATACCTATTACCAATGAATTGTACTCCTAAATGGCTTGAATAAATTATCATTTTCCGGACCAGAAATAGACAGGCAGAGGCTTCAAGAACAATACTTGCTCCTGGTGGGGCTTGAACTCATAACCTTGTCATCTAATTGCTGTATACTGCTGTATAAGTACAACATGCTAACAGATTGCACCACAGGATCCATCAACAACACTCTCACTGATCACCATATTTTGCAGAAACTGGGATGTACGATATTCGTACCAAGTCAAAAATACTATTGAGGCACCTGGCTAGCTCAGTCGGTAGAGCATGAGACTCTTAATCTCAGGGTCGTGGGTTCGAGCCCCACACGCTAACACGTTGGGTGATTATTTTCTCTGCCGAAGCACCAACTCACTTCGCAAACAACCATCCGCTTGGAATTTCGAGCAGGCTTGCCACCCTGCATAGTTGGTGATACAGAAGGCTATGAATTTGTATTCTATCTCTGCCTGCACTCTGACCTGTCATCTGAATGACATACCTATTACCAATGAATTGTACTCCTAAATGGCTTGAATAAATTATCATTTTCCGGACAAGAAATAGACAGGCAGAGGCTTCAAGAACAATACTTGCTCCTAGTGGGGCTTGAACTCATAACCTTGTCATCTAATTGCTGTATACTGCTGTTTAAGTACAACACGCTAACAGATTGCACCACAGGATCCATCAACAACACTCACTGATCACCATATTTTGCAAAAACTGGGCTGTACGATATTCGTACCAAGTCAAAAATGCTATTGAGGCACCTGGCTAGCTCAGTCGGTAGAGCATGAGACTCTTAATCTCAGGGTCGTGGGTTCGAGCCCCACGTTAGGTGATTATTTTCTCTGCCGAAGCACCAACTCACTTCGCCAACAACCATCCACTTGGAATTTCGAGCAGGCTTGCCTCCCTGCATAGTTGGTGATACAGAAGGCTATGAATTTGTATTCTATCTCTGCCTGCACTCTGACCTGTCATCTCAATGACATACCTATTACCAATGAATTGTACTCCTAAATGGCTTGAATAAATTATCATTTTCCGGACAAGAAATGGACAGGCAGAGGCTTCAAGAACAATACTTGCTCCTGGTGGGGCTTGAACTCATAACCTTGTCATCTAATTGCTGTATACTGCTGTATAAGTACAACACGCTAACAGATTGCACCACAGGATCCATCAACAACACTCACTGATCACCATATTTTGCAGAAACTGGGATGTACGATATTCAAACCAAGTCAAGATCACCATTGAGGTACCTGGCTAGCTCAGTCGGTAGAGCATGAGACTCTTAATCTCAGGGTCGTGGGTTCGAGCCCCACGTTAGGTGATTATTTTCTCTGCCGAAGCACCAACTCACTTCGCAAACAACCATCCGCTTGGAATTTCGAGCAGGCTTGCCTCCCTGCATAGTTGGTGATACAGAAGGCTATGAATTTGTATTCTATCTCTGCCTGCACTCTGACCTGTCATCTGAATGACATACCTATTACCAATGAATTGTACTCCTAAATGGCTTGAATAAATTATCATTTTCCGGACAAGAAATAGACAGGCAAGAAGAATACTTGCTCCTGGTGGGGCTTGAACTCATAACCTTGTCATCTAATTGCTTTATACTGCTGTATAAGTACAACACGCTAACAGATTGCACCACAGGATCTATCAACAACACTCACTGATCACCATATTTTGCAGAAACTGGGATGTACGATATTCAAACCAAGTCAAGATCACCATTGAGGTACCTGGCTAGCTCAGTCGGTAGCGCATGAGACTCTTAATCTCAGGGTCGTGAGCCCCACGTTAGGTGATTATTTTCTCTGCCGAAGCACCAACTCACTTCGCAAACAACCATCCGCTTGGAATTTCGAGCAGGCTTGCCACTCTGCATAGTTGGTGATACAGAAGGCTATGAATTTGTATTCTATCTCTGCCTGCACTCTGACCCGTCATCTCAATGACATACCTATTACCAATGAATTGTACTCCTAAATGGCTTGAATAAATTATCATTTTCCGGACCAGAAATAGACAGGCAGAGGCTTCAGGAACAATACTTGCTCCTGGTGGGGCTTGAACTCATAACCTTGTCATCTAATTGCTGTATACTGCTGTATAAGTACAACATGCTAACAGATTGCACCACAGGATCCATCAACAACACTCTCACTGATCACCATATTTTGCAGAAACTGGGATGTACGATATTCGTACCAAGTCAAAAATACTATTGAGGCACCTGGCTAGCTCAGTCGGTAGAGCATGAGACTCTTAATCTCAGGGTCGTGGGTTCGAGCCCCACACGCTAACACGTTGGGTGATTATTTTCTCTGCCGAAGCACCAACTCACTTCGCAAACAACCATCCGCTTGGAATTTCGAGCAGGCTTGCCACCCTGCATAGTTGGTGATACAGAAGGCTATGAATTTGTATTCTATCTCTGCCTGCACTCTGACCTGTCATCTGAATGACATACCTATTACCAATGAATTGTACTCCTAAATGGCTTGAATAAATTATCATTTTCCGGACAAGAAATAGACAGGCAGAGGCTTCAAGAACAATACTTGCTCCTAGTGGGGCTTGAACTCATAACCTTGTCATCTAATTGTTGTATATTGCTGTTTAAGTACAACACGCTAACAGATTGCACCACAGGATCCATCAACAACACTCACTGATCACCATATTTTGCAGAAACTGGGCTGTACGATATTCGTACCAAGTCAAAAATACTATTGAGGCACCTGGCTAGCTCAGTCGGTAGAGCATGAGACTCTTAATCTCAGGGTCGTGGGTTCGAGCCCCACGTTAGGTGATTATTTTCTCTGCCGAAGCACCAACTCACTTCGCAAACAACCATCCGCTTGGAATTTCGAGCAGGCTTGCCTCCCTGCATAGTTGGTGATACAGAAGGCTATGAATTTGTATTCTATCTCTGCCTGCACTCTGACCTGTCATCTGAATGACATACCTATTACCAATGAATTGTACTCCTAAATGGCTTGAATAAATTATCATTTTCCGGACAAGAAATAGACAGGCAAGAAGAATACTTGCTCCTGGTGGGGCTTGAACTCATAACATTGTCATCTAATTGCTTTATACTGCTGTATAAGTACAACACGCTAACAGATTGCACCACAGGATCCATCAACAACACTCACTGATCACCATATTTTGCAGAAACTGGGATGTACGATATTCAAACCAAGTCAAGATCACCATTGAGGTACCTGGCTAGCTCAGTCGGTAGAGCATGAGACTCTTAATCTCAGGGTCGTGAGCCCCACGTTAGGTGATTATTTTCTCTGCCGAAGCACCAACTCACTTCGCAAACAACCATCCGCTTGGAATTTCGAGCAGGCTTGCCACCCTGCATAGTTGGTGATACAGAAGGCTATGAATTTGTATTATATCTCTGCCTGCACTCTGACCTGTCATCTCAATGACATACCTATTACCAATGAATTGTACTCCTAAATGGCTTGAATAAATTATCATTTTCCGGACCAGAAATAGACAGGCAGAGGCTTCAAGAACAATACTTGCTCCTGGTGGGGCTTGAACTCATAACCTTGTCATCTAATTGCTGTATACTGCTGTATAAGTACAACATGCTAACAGATTGCACCACAGGATCCATCAACAACACTCTCACTGATCACCATATTTTGCAGAAACTGGGATGTACGATATTCAAACCAAGTTAAGATCACCATTGAAGTACCTGGCTAGCTCAGTCGGTAGAGCATGAGACTCTTAATCTCAGGGTCGTGGGTTCGAGCCCCACGTTGGGTGATTATTTTCTCTGCCGAAGCACCAACTCACTTCGCAAACAACCATCCGCTTGGAATTTCGAGCAGGCTTGCCACTCTGCATAGTTGGTGATACAGAAGGCTATGAATTTGTATTCTATCTCTGCCTGCACTCTGACCTGTCATCTCAATGACATACCTATTACCAATGAATTGTACTCCTAAATGGCTTGAATAAATTATCATTTTCCGGACCAGAAATAGACAGGCAGAGGCTTCAAGAACAATACTTGCTCCTGGTGGGGCTTGAACTCATAACCTTGTCATCTAATTGCTGTATACTGCTGTATAAGTACAACATGCTAACAGATTGCACCACAGGATCCATCAACAACACTCTCACTGATCACCATATTTTGCAGAAACTGGGATGTACGATATTCAAACCAAGTCAAGATCACCATTGAAGTACCTGGCTAGCTCAGTCGGTAGAGCATGAGACTCTTAATCTCAGGGTCTTGGGTTCGAGCCCCATGTTAGGTGATTATTTTCTCTGCCGAAGCACCAACTCACTTCGCAAACAACCATCCGCTTGGAATTTCGAGCAGGCTTGCCACCCTGCAAAGTTGGTGATACAGAAGGCTATGAATTTGTATTCTATCTCTGCCTGCACTCTGACCTGTCATCTGAATGACATACCTATTACCAATGAATTGTACCCCTAAATGGCTTGAATAAATTATCATTTTCCGGACAAGAAATAGACAGGCAGAGGCTTCAAGAACAATACTTACTTGCTCCTAGTGGGGCTTGAACTCATAACCTTGTCATCTAATTGCTGTATACTGCTGTTTAAGTACAACACGCTAACAGATTGCACCACAGGATCCATCAACAACCCTCACTGATCACCATATTTTGCAGAAACTGGGATGTACGATATTCAAACCAAGTCAAAAATACTATTGAGGCACCTGGCTAGCTCAGTCGGTAGAGCATGAGACTGTTAATCTCAGGGTCGTGGGTTCGAGCCCCACGTTAGGTGATTATTTTCTCTGCCGAAGCACCAACTCACTTCGCCAACAACCATCCGCTTGGAATTTCGAGCAGGCTTGCCTCCCTGCATAGTTGGTGATACAGAAGGCTATGAATTTGTATTCTATCTCTGCCTGCACTCTGACCTGTCATCTGAATGACATACCTATTACCAATGAATTGTACTCCTAAATGGCTTGAATAAATTATCATTTTCCGGACAAGAAATAGACAGGCAAGAAGAATACTTGCTCCTGGTGGGGCTTGAACTCATAACCTTGTCATCTAATTGCTTTATACTGCTGTATAAGTACAACACGCTAACAGATTGCACCACAGGATCCATCAACAACACTCACTGATCACCATATTTTGCAGAAACTGGGATGTACGATATTCAAACCAAGTCAAGATCACCATTGAGGTACCTGGCTAGCTCAGTCGGTAGAGCATGAGACTCTTAATCTCAGGGTCGTGAGCCCCACGTTAGGTGATTATTTTCTCTGCCGAAGCACCAACTCACTTCGCAAACAACCATCCGCTTGGAATTTCGAGCAGGCTTGCCACTCTGCATAGTTGGTGATACAGAAGGCTATGAATTTGTATTCTATCTCTGCCTGCACTCTGACCTGTCATCTCAATGACATACCTATTACCAATGAATTGTACTCCTAAATGGCTTGAATAAATTATCATTTTCCGGACAAGAAATAGACAGGCAGAGGCTTCAAGAACAATACTTGCTCCTGGTGGGGCTTGAACTCATAACCTTGTCATCTAATTGCTGTATACTGCTGTATAAGTACAACACGCTAACAGATTGCACCACAGGATCCATCAACAACACTCACTGATCACCATATTTTGCAGAAACTGGGATGTACGATATTCAAACTAAGTCAAGATCACCATTGAGGTACCTGGCTAGCTCAGTCGGTAGAGCATGAGACTCTTAATCTCAGGGTCGTGGGTTCGATCCCCACGCTGGGTGATTATTTTCTCTGCCGAAGCACCAACTCACTTCGCAAACAACCATCCGCTTGGAATTTCGAGCAGGCTTGCCACCCTGCATAGTTGGTGATACAGAAGGCTATGAATTTGTATTCTATCTCTGCCTGCACTCTGACCTGTCATCTGAATGACATACCTATTACCAATGAATTGTACTCCTAAATGGCTTGAATAAATTATCATTTTCCGGACAAGAAATAGACAGGCAGAGGCTTCAAGAACAATACTTGCTCCTAGTGGGGCTTGAACTCATAACCTTGTCATCTAATTGCTGTATATTGCTGTTTAAGTACAACACGCTAACAGATTGCACCACAGGATCCATCAACAACACTCACTGATCACCATATTTTGCAGAAACTGGGCTGTACGATATTCGTACCAAGTCAAAAATACTACTGAGGCACCTGGCTAGCTCAGTCGGTAGAGCATGAGACTCTTAATCTCAGGGTCGTGGGTTCGAGCCCCACGTTAGGTGATTATTTTCTCTGCCGAAGCACCAACTCACTTCGCAAACAACCATCCGCTTGGAATTTCGAGCAGGCTTGCCTCCCTGCATAGTTGGTGATACAGAAGGCTATGAATTTGTATTCTATCTCTGCCTGCACTCTGACCTGTCATCTGAATGACATACCTATTACCAATGAATTGTACTCCTAAATGGCTTGAATAAATTATCATTTTCCGGACAAGAAATAGACAGGCAAGAAGAATACTTGCTCCTGGTGGGGCTTGAACTCATAACCTTGTCATCTAATTGCTGTATACTGCTGTATAAGTACAACACGCTAACAGATTGCACCACAGGATCCATCAACAACACTCACTGATCACCATATTTTGCAGAAACTGGGATGTACGATATTCAAACTAAGTCAAGATCACCATTGAGGTACCTGGCTAGCTCAGTCGGTAGAGCATGAGACTCTTAATCTCAGGGTCGTGGGTTCGATCCCCACGCTGGGTGATTATTTTCTCTGCCGAAGCACCAACTCACTTCGCAAACAACCATCCGCTTGGAATTTCGAGCAGGCTTGCCACCCTGCATAGTTGGTGATACAGAAGGCTATGAATTTGTATTCTATCTCTGCCTGCACTCTGACCTGTCATCTGAATGACATACCTATTACCAATGAATTGTACTCCTAAATGGCTTGAATAAATTATCATTTTCCGGACAAGAAATAGACAGGCAGAGGCTTCAAGAACAATACTTGCTCCTAGTGGGGCTTGAACTCATAACCTTGTCATCTAATTGCTGTATATTGCTGTTTAAGTACAACACGCTAACAGATTGCACCACAGGATCCATCAACAACACTCACTGATCACCATATTTTGCAGAAACTGGGCTGTACGATATTCGTACCAAGTCAAAAATACTACTGAGGCACCTGGCTAGCTCAGTCGGTAGAGCATGAGACTCTTAATCTCAGGGTCGTGGGTTCGAGCCCCACGTTAGGTGATTATTTTCTCTGCCGAAGCACCAACTCACTTCGCAAACAACCATCCGCTTGGAATTTCGAGCAGGCTTGCCTCCCTGCATAGTTGGTGATACAGAAGGCTATGAATTTGTATTCTATCTCTGCCTGCACTCTGACCTGTCATCTGAATGACATACCTATTACCAATGAATTGTACTCCTAAATGGCTTGAATAAATTATCATTTTCCGGACAAGAAATAGACAGGCAAGAAGAATACTTGCTCCTGGTGGGGCTTGAACTCATAACCTTGTCATCTAATTGCTGTATACTGCTGTATAAGTACAACACGCTAACAGATTGCACCACAGGATCCATCAACAACACTCACTGATCACCATATTTTGCAGAAACTGGGATGTACGATATTCAAACCAAGTCAAGATCACCATTGAAGTACCTGGCTATCTCAGTCGGTAGAGCATGAGACTCTTAATCTCAGGGTCGTGTGTTCGAGCCCCACGTTGGGTCATTATTTTCTCTGCCGAAGCACCAACTCACTTCGCAAACAACCATCCGCTTGGAATTTCGAGCACCCTGCATAGTTGGTGATACAGAAGGCTATGAATTTGTATTCTATCTCTGCCTGCACTCTGACCTGTCATCTGAATGACATACCTATTACCAATGAATTGTACTCCTAAATGGCTTGAATAAATTATCATTTTCCGGACAAGAAATAGACAGGCAGAGGCTTCAAGAACAATACTTGCTCCTAGTGGGGCTTGAACTCATAACCTTGTCATCTAATTGCTGTATACTGCTGTTTAAGTACAACACGCTAACAGATTGCACCACAGGAGCCATCAACAACCCTCACTGATCACCATATTTTGCAGAAACTGGGATGTACGATATTCAAACCAAGTCAAAAATACTATTGAGGCACCTGGCTAGCTCAGTCGGTAGAGCATGAGACTCTTAATCTCAGGGTCGTGGGTTCGAGCCCCACGTTAGGTGATTATTTTCTCTGCCGAAGCACCAACTCACTTCGCCAACAACCATCCGCTTGGAATTTCGAGCAGGCTTGCCTCCCTGCATAGTTGGTGATACAGAAGGCTATGAATTTGTATTCTATCTCTGCCTGCACTCTGACCTGTCATCTGAATGACATACCTATTACCAATGAATTGTACTCCTAAATGGCTTGAATAAATTATCGTTTTCCGGACAAGAAATAGACAGGCAAGAAGAATACTTGCTCCTGGTGGGGCTTGAACTCATAACCTTGTCGTCTAATTGCTTTATACTGCTGTATAAGTACAACACGCTAACAGATTGCACCACAGGATCCATCAACAACACTCACTGATCACCATATTTTGCAGAAACTGGGATGTACGATATTCAAACCAAGTCAAGATCACCATTGAGGTACCTGGCTAGCTCAGTCGGTAGAGCATGAGACTCTTAATCTCAGGGTCGTGAGCCCCACGTTAGGTGATTATTTTCTCTGCCGAAACACCAACTCACTTCGCAAACAACCATCCGCTTGGAATTTCGAGCAGGCTTGCCACTCTGCATAGTTGGTGATACAGAAGGCTATGAATTTGTATTCTATCTCTGCCTGCACTCTGACCTGTCATCTCAATGACATACCTATTACCAATGAATTGTACTCCTAAATGGCTTGATAAATTATCATTTTCCGGACAAGAAATAGACAGGCAGAGGCTTCAAGAACAATACTTGCTCCTGGTGGGGCTTGAACTCATAACCTTGTCATCTAATTGCTGTATACTGCTGTATAAGTACAACACGCTAACAGATTGCACCACAGGATCCATCAACAACACTCACTGATCACCATATTTTGCAGAAACTGGGATGTACGATATTCAAACCAAGTCAAGATCACCATTGAGGTACCTGGCTAGCTCAGTCGGTAGAGCATGAGACTCTTAATCTCAAGGTCGTGGGTTCGAGCCCCACTCTTGGTGATTATTTTCTCTGCCGAAGCACCAACTCACTTCGCAAACAACCATCCGCTTGGAATTTCGAGCAGGCTTGCCACCCTGCATAGTTGGTGATACAGAAGGCTATGAATTTGTATTCTATCTCTGCCTGCACTCTGACCTGTCATCTGAATGACATACCTATTACCAATGAATTGTACTCCTAAATGGCTTGAATAAATTATCATTTTCCGGACAAGAAATAGACAGGCAGAGGCTTCAAGAACAATACTTGCTCCTAGTGGGGCTTGAACTCATAACCTTGTCATCTAATTGCTGTATATTGCTGTTTAAGTACAACACGCTAACAGATTGCACCACAGGATCCATCAACAACACTCACTGATCACCATATTTTGCAGAAACTGGGCTGTACGATATTCGTACCAAGTCAAAAATACTATTGAGGCACCTGGCTAGCTCAGTCGGTAGAGCATGAGACTCTTAATCTCAGGGTCGTGGGTTCGAGCCCCACGTTAGGTGATTATTTTCTCTGCCGAAGCACCAACTCACTTCGCAAACAACCATCCGCTTGGAATTTCGAGCAGGCTTGCCTCCCTGCATAGTTGGTGATACAGAAGGCTATGAATTTGTATTCTATCTCTGCCTGCACTCTGACCTGTCATCTGAATGACATACCTATTACCAATGAATTGTACTCCTAAATGGCTTGAATAAATTATCATTTTCCGGACAAGAAATAGACAGGCAAGAAGAATACTTGCTCCTGGTGGGGCTTGAACTCATAACCTTGTCATCTAATTGCTGTATACTGCTGTATAAGTACAACACGCTAACAGATTGCACCACAGGATCCATCAACAACACTCACTGATCACCATATTTTGCAGAAACTGGGATGTACGATATTCAAACCAAGTCAAGATCACCATTGAGGTACCTGGCTAGCTCAGTCGGTAGAGCATGAGACTCTTAATCTCAGGGTCGTGAGCCCCACGTTAGGTGATTATTTTCTCTGCCGAAGCACCAACTCACTTCGCAAACAACCATCCGCTTGGAATTTCGAGCAGGCTTGCCACCCTGCATAGTTGGTGATACAGAAGGCTATGAATTTGTATTCTATCTCTGCCTGCACTCTGACCTGTCATCTGAATGACATACCTATTACCAATGAATTGTACTCCTAAATTGCTTGAATAAATTATCATTTTCCGGACAAGAAATAGACAGGCAGAGGCTTCAAGAACAATACTTGCTCCTAGTGGGGCTTGAACTCATAACCTTGTCATCTAATTGCTGTATATTGCTGTTTAAGTACAACACGCTAACAGATTGCACCACAGGATCCATCAACAACACTCACTGATCACCATATTTTGCAGAAACTGGGCTGTACGATATTCATACCAAGTCAAAAATACTATTGAGGCACCTGGCTAGCTCAGTCGGTAGAGCATGAGACTCTTAATCTCAGGGTCGTGGGTTCGAGCCCCACGTTAGGTGATTATTTTCTCTGCCGAAGCACCAACTCACTTCACAAACAACCATCCGCTTGGAATTTCGAGCAGGCTTGCCTCCCTGCATAGTTGGTGATACAGAAGGCTATGAATTTGTATTATATCTCTGCCTGCACTCTGACCTGTCATCTGAATGACATACCTATTACCAATGAATTGTACTCCTAAATGGCTTGAATAAATTATCATTTTCCGGACAAGAAATAGACAGGCAGAGGCTTCAAGAACAATACTTGCTCCTAGTGGGGCTTGAACTCATAACCTTGTCATCTAATTGCTGTATACTGCTGTTTAAGTACAACACGCTAACAGATTGCACCACAGGATCCATCAACAACACTCACTGATCACCATATTTTGCAGAAACTGGGATGTACGATATTCAAACCAAGTCAAAAATACTATTGAGGCACCTGGCTAGCTCAGTCGGTAGAGCATGAGACTCTTAATCTCAGGGTCGTGAGTTCGAGCCCCACGTTAGGTGATTATTTTCTCTGCCGAAGCACCAACTCACTTCGCCAACAACCATCCGCTTGGAATTTCGAGCAGGCTTGCCTCCCTGCATAGTTGGTGATACAGAAGGCTATGAATTTGTATTCTATCTCTGCCTGCACTCTGACCTGTCATCTGAATGACATACCTATTACCAATGAATTGTACTCCTAAATGGCTTGAATAAATTATCATTTTCCGGACAAGAAATAGACAGGCAAGAAGAATACTTGCTCCTGGTGGGGCTTGAACTCATAACCTTGTCATCTAATTGCTTTATACTGCTGTATAAGTACAACACGCTAACAGATTGCACCACAGGATCCATCAACAACACTCACTGATCACCATATTTTGCAGAAACTGGGATGTACGATATTCAAACCAAGTCAAGATCACCATTGAGGTACCTGGCTAGCTCAGTCGGTAGAGCATGAGACTCTTAATCTCAGGGTCGTGAGCCCCACGTTAGGTGATTATTTTCTCTGCCGAAGCACCAACTCACTTCGCAAACAACCATCCGCTTGGAATTTCGAGCAGGCTTGCCACCCTGCATAGTTGGTGATACAGAAGGCTATGAATTTGTATTCTATCTCTGCCTGCACTCTGACCTGTCATCTCAATGACATACCTATTACCAATGAATTGTACTCCTAAATGGCTTGAATAAATTATCATTTTCCGGACAAGAAATAGACAGGCAGAGGCTTCAAGAAGAATACTTGCTCCTGGTGGGGCTTGAACTCATAACCTTGTCATCTAATTGCTTTATACTGCTGTATAAGTACAACACGCTAACAGATTGCACCACAGGATCCATCAACAACACTCACTGATCACCATATTTTGCAGAAACTGGGATGTACGATATTCAAACCAAGTCAAGATCAGCATTGAGGTACCTGGCTAGCTCAGTCGGTAGAGCATGAGACTCTTAATCTCAGGGTCGTGGGTTCGAGCCCCACGTTGGGTGATTATTTTCTCTGCCGAAGCACCAACTCACTTCGCAAACAACCATCCGCTTGGAATTTCGAGCACCCTGCATAGTTGCAGGGTCGTGGGTCGTGGGCATAGTTGGTGATACAGAAGGCTATGAATTTGTATTCTATCTCTGCCTGCACTCTGACCTGTCATCTGAATGACATACCTATTACCAATGAATTGTACTCCTAAATGGCTTGAATAAATTATCATTTTCCGGACAAGAAATAGACAGGCAGAGGCTTCAAGAACAATACTTGCTCCTAGTGGGGCTTGAACTCATAACCTTGTCATCTAATTGCTGTATACTGCTGTTTAAGTACAACACGCTAACAGATTGCACCACAGGATCCATCAACAACACTCACTGATCACCATATTTTGCAGAAACTGGGCTGTACGATATTCGTACCAAGTCAAAAATACTATTGAGGCACCTGGCTAGCTCAGTCGGTAGAGCATGAGACTCTTAATCTCAGGGTCGTGGGTTTGAGCCCCACGTTAGGTGATTATTTTCTCTGCCGAAGCACCAACTCACTTCGCAAACAACCATCCGCTTGGAATTTCGAGCAGGCTTGCCTCCCTGCATAGTTGGTGATACAGAAGGCTATGAATTTGTATTCTATCTCTGCCTGCACTCTGACCTGTCATCTCAATGACATACCTATTACCAATGAATTGTACTCCTAAATGGCTTGAATAAATTATCATTTTCCGGACAAGAAATAGACAGGCAAGAAGAATACTTGCTCCTGGTGGGGCTTGAACTCATAACCTTGTCATCTAATTGCTTTATACTGCTGTATAAGTACAACACGCTAACAGATTGCACCACAGGATCCATCAACAACACTCACTGATCACCATATTTTGCAGAAACTGGGATGTACGATATTCAAACCAAGTCAAGATCACCATTGAGGTACCTGGCTAGCTCAGTCGGTAGAGCATGAGACTCTTAATCTCAGGGTCGTGAGCCCCACGTTAGGTGATTATTTTCTCTGCCGAAGCACCAACTCACTTCGCAAACAACCATCCGCTTGGAATTTCGAGCAGGCTTGCCACCCTGCATAGTTGGTGATACAGAAGGCTATGAATTTGTATTCTATCTCTGCCTGCACTCTGACCTGTCATCTCAATGACATACCTATTACCAATGAATTGTACTCCTAAATGGCTTGAATAAATTATCATTTTCCGGACAAGAAATAGACAGGCAGAGGCTTCAAGAAGAATACTTGCTCCTGGTGGGGCTTGAACTCATAACCTTGTCATCTAATTGCTTTATACTGCTGTATAAGTACAACACGCTAACAGATTGCACCACAGGATCCATCAACAACACTCACTGATCACCATATTTTGCAGAAACTGGGATGTACGATATTCAAACCAAGTCAAGATCAGCATTGAGGTACCTGGCTAGCTCAGTCGGTAGAGCATGAGACTCTTAATCTCAGGGTCGTGGGTTCGAGCCCCACGTTGGGTGATTATTTTCTCTGCCGAAGCACCAACTCACTTCGCAAACAACCATCCGCTTGGAATTTCGAGCACCCTGCATAGTTGCAGGGTCGTGGGTCGTGGGCATAGTTGGTGATACAGAAGGCTATGAATTTGTATTCTATCTCTGCCTGCACTCTGACCTGTCATCTGAATGACATACCTATTACCAATGAATTGTACTCCTAAATGGCTTGAATAAATTATCATTTTCCGGACAAGAAATAGACAGGCAGAGGCTTCAAGAACAATACTTGCTCCTAGTGGGGCTTGAACTCATAACCTTGTCATCTAATTGCTGTATACTGCTGTTTAAGTACAACACGCTAACAGATTGCACCACAGGATCCATCAACAACACTCACTGATCACCATATTTTGCAGAAACTGGGCTGTACGATATTCGTACCAAGTCAAAAATACTATTGAGGCACCTGGCTAGCTCAGTCGGTAGAGCATGAGACTCTTAATCTCAGGGTCGTGGGTTTGAGCCCCACGTTAGGTGATTATTTTCTCT
Source organism: Oncorhynchus mykiss (assembly GCF_057628025.1). Lineage (NCBI taxonomy): Eukaryota > Metazoa > Chordata > Actinopteri > Salmoniformes > Salmonidae > Oncorhynchus > Oncorhynchus mykiss. The sequence continues at coordinate 996,021 of NW_028322092.1, forward strand.
GCCGAAGCACCAACTCACTTCGCAAACAACCATCCGCTTGGAATTTCGAGCAGGCTTGCCTCCCTGCATAGTTGGTGATACAGAAGGCTATGAATTTGTATTCTATCTCTGCCTGCACTCTGACCTGTCATCTCAATGACATACCTATTACCAATGAATTGTACTCCTAAATGGCTTGAATAAATTATCATTTTCCGGACAAGAAATAGACAGGCAAGAAGAATACTTGTTCCTGGTGGGGCTTGAACTCATAACCTTGTCATCTAATTGCTTTATACTGCTGTATAAGTACAACACGCTAACAGATTGCACCACAGGATCCATCAACAACACTCACTGATCACCATATTTTGCAGAAACTGGGATGTACGATATTCAAACCAAGTCAAGATCACCATTGAGGTACCTGGCTAGCTCAGTCGGTAGAGCATGAGACTCTTAATCTCAGGGTCGTGAGCCCCACGTTAGGTGATTATTTTCTCTGCCGAAGCACCAACTCACTTCGCAAACAACCATCCGCTTGGAATTTCGAGCAGGCTTGCCACTCTGCATAGTTGGTGATACAGAAGGCTATGAATTTGTATTCTATCTCTGCCTGCACTCTGACCTGTCATCTCAATGACATACCTATTACCAATGAATTGTACTCCTAAATGGCTTGAATAAATTATCATTTTCCGGACAAGAAATAGACAGGCAGAGGCTTCAAGAAGAATACTTGCTCCTGGTGGGGCTTGAACTCATAACCTTGTCATCTAATTGCTGTATACTGCTGTATAAGTACAACACGCTAACAGATTGCACCACAGGATCCATCAACAACACTCTCACTGATCACCATATTTTGCAGAAACTGGGATGTACGATATTCAAACCAAGTCAAGATCACCATTGAAGTACCTGGCTAGCTCAGTCGGTACAGCATGAGACTCTTAATCTCAGGGTCGTGGGTTCGAGCCCCACGTTGGGTGATTATTTTCTCTGCCGAAGCACCAACTCACTTCGCAAACAACCATCCGCTTGGAATTTCGAGCAGGCTTGCCACCCTGCATAGTTGGTGATACAGAAGGCTATGAATTTGTATTATATCTCTGCCTGCACTCTGACCTGTCATCTCAATGACATACCTATTACCAATGAATTGTACTCCTAAATGGCTTGAATAAATTATCATTTTCCGGACAAGAAATAGACAGGCAGAGGCTTCAAGAACAATACTTGCTCCTGGTGGGGCTTGAACTCATAACCTTGTCATCTAATTGCTGTATACTGCTGTATAAGTACAACACGCTAACAGATTGCACCACAGGATCCATCAACAACACTCACTGATCACCATATTTTGCAGAAACTGGGATGTACGATATTCAAACCAAGTCAAGATCACCATTGAGGTACCTGGCTAGCTCAGTCGGTAAAGTATGAGACTCTTAATCTCAGGGTTGTGGGTTCGAGCCCAACGCTGGGTGATTATTTTCTCTGCCGAAGCACCAACTCACTTCGCAAACAACCATCCACTTGGAATTTCGAGCAGGCTTGCCACCCTGCATAGTTGGTGATACAGAAGGCTATGAATTTGTATTCTATCTCACTTCGCAGACAACCATCCGCTTGGAATTTCGAGCAGGCTTGCCACCCTGCATAGTTGGTGATACAGAAGGCTATGAATTTGTATTCTATCTCTGCCTGCACTATGACCTGTCATCTCAATGACATACCTATTACCAATGAATTGTACTCCTAAATGGCTTGAATAAATTATCATTTTCCGGACAAGAAAGAGACAGGCAGAGGCTTCAAGAACAATACTTGCTCCTGGTGGGGCTTGAACTCATAACCTTGTCATCTAATTGCTGTATACTGCTGTATAAGTACAACACGCTAACAGATTGCACCACAGGATCCATCAACAACACTCACTGATCACCATATTTTGCAGAAACTGGGATGTACGATATTCAAACCAAGTCAAGATCACCATTGAGGTACCTGGCTAGCTCAGTCGGTAGAGCATGAGACTCTTAATCTCAGGGTCGTGGGTTTGAGCCCCACGCTGGGTGATTATTTTCTCTGCCGAAGCACCAACTCACTTCGCAAACAACCATCCACTTGGAATTTCGAGCAGGCTTGCATAGTTGGTGATACAGAAGGCTATGAATTTGTATTCTATCTCTGCCTGCACTCTGACCTGTCATCTCAATGACATACCTATTACCAATGAATTGTACTCCTAAATGGCTTGAATAAATTATCATTTTCCGGACAAGAAAGAGACAGGCAGAGGCTTCAAGAACAATACTTGCTCCTGGTGGGGCTTGAACTCATAACCTTGTCATCTAATTGCTGTATACTGCTGTATAAGTACAACACGCTAACAGATTGCACCACAGGATCCATCAACAACACTCTCACTTTTCACCATATTTTGCAGAAACTGGGCTGTACGATATTCGTACCAAGTCAAAAATACTATTCAGGTACCTGGCTATCTCAGTCGGTAGAGCATGAGACTCTTAATCTCAGAGTCGTGGTTTCGAGCCCCACGCTGGGTGTTTATTTTCTCTGCCGAAGCACCAACTCACTTCGCAAACAACCATCCGCTTGGAATTTCGAGCAGGCTTGCCACCCTGCATAGCTGGTGATACAGAAGGCTATGAATTTGTATTCTAGCTCTGCCTGCACTCTGACCTGTCATCTCAATGACATACCTATTACCAATGAATTGTACTCCTAAATGGCTTGAATAAATTATCATTTTCCGGACAAGAAAGAGACAGGCAGAGGCTTCAAGAACAATACTTGCTCCTGGTGGGGCTTGAACTCATAACCTTGTCATCTAATTGCTGTATACTGCTGTATAAGTACAACACGCTAACAGATTGCACCACAGGATCCATCAACAACACTCACTGATCACCATATTTTGCAGAAACTGGGATGTACGATATTCAAACCAAGTCAAGATCACCATTGAGGTACCTGGCTAGCTCAGTCGGTAGAGCATGAGACTCTTAATCTCAGGTCGTGGGTTCGAGCCCCACGCTGGGTGATTATTTTCTCTGCCGAAGCACCAACTCACTTCGCAAACAACCATCCTCTTGGAATTTCGAGCAGGCTTGCCACCCTGCGTAGTTGGTGATACAGAAGGCTATGAATTTGTATTCTATCTCTGCCTGCACTCTGACCTGTCATCTCAATGACATACCTATTACCAATGAATTGTACTCCTAAATGGCTTGAATAAATTATCATTTTCCGGACAAGAAAGAGACAGGCAGAGGCTTCAAGAACAATACTTGCTCCTGGTGGGGCTTGAACTCATAACCTTGTCATCTAATTGCTGTATACTGCTGTATAAGTACAACACGCTAACAGATTGCACCACAGGATCCATCAACAACACTCACTGATCACCATATTTTGCAGAAACTGGGATGTACGATATTCAAACCAAGTCAAGATCACCATTGAGGTACCTGGCTAGCTCAGTCGGTAGAGTATGAGACTCTTAATCTCAGGGTTGTGGGTTCGAGCCCAACGCTGGGTGATTATTTTCTCTGCCGAAGCACCAACTCACTTCGCAAACAACCATCCGCTTGGAATTTCGAGCAGGCTTGCCACCCTGCATAGTTGGTGATACAGAAGGCTATGAATTTGTATTCTATCTCACTTCGCAGACAACCATCTGCTTGGAATTTCGAGCAGGCTTGCCACCCTGCATAGTTGGTGATACAGAAGGCTATGAATTTGTATTCTATCTCTGCCTGCACTATGACCTGTCATCTCAATGACATACCTATTACCAATGAATTGTACTCCTAAATGGCTTGAATAAATTATCATTTTCCGGACAAGAAAGAGACAGGCAGAGGCTTCAAGAACAATACTTGCTCCTGGTGGGGCTTGAACTCATAACCTTGTCATCTAATTGCTGTATACTGCTGTATAAGTACAACACGCTAACAGATTGCACCACAGGATCCATCAACAACACTCTCACTTTTCACCATATTTTGCAGAAACTGGGCTGTACGATATTCGTACCAAGTGAAAAATACTATTCAGGTACCTGGCTATCTCAGTCGGTAGAGCATGAGACTCTTAATCTCAGAGTCGTGGTTTCGAGCCCCACGCTGGGTGTTTATTTTCTCTGCCGAAGCAGCAACTCACTTCGCAAACAACCATCCGCTTGGAATTTCGAGCAGGCTTGCCACCCTGCATAGCTGGTGATACAGAAGGCTATGAATTTGTATTCTAGCTCTGCCTGCACTCTGACCTGTCATCTCAATGACATACCTATTACCAATGAATTGTACTCCTAAATGGCTTGAATAAATTATCATTTTCCGGACAAGAAAGAGACAGGCAGAGGCTTCAAGAACAATACTTGCTCCTGGTGGGGCTTGAACTCATAACCTTGTCATCTAATTGCTGTATACTGCTGTATAAGTACAACACGCTAACAGATTGCACCACAGGATCCATCAACAACACTCTCACTGATCACCATATTTTGCAGAAACTGGGATGTACGATATTCAAACCAAGTCAAGATCACCATTGAGGTACCTGGCTATCTCAGTCGGTAGAGCATGAGACTCTTAATCTCAGAGTCGTGGTTTCGAGCCCCACGCTGGGTGTTTATTTTCTCTGCCGAAGCAGCAACTCACTTCGCAAACAACCATCCGCTTGGAATTTCGAGCAGGCTTGCCACCCTGCATAGCTGGTGATACAGAAGGCTATGAATTTGTATTCTAGCTCTGCCTGCACTCTGACCTGTCATCTCAATGACATACCTATTACCAATGAATTGTACTCCTAAATGGCTTGAATAAATTATCATTTTCCGGACAAGAAAGAGACAGGCAGAGGCTTCAAGAACAATACTTGCTCCTGGTGGGGCTTGAACTCATAACCTTGTCATCTAATTGCTGTATACTGCTGTATAAGTACAACACGCTAACAGATTGCACCACAGGATCCATCAACAACACTCACTGATCACCATATTTTGCAGAAACTGGGATGTACGATATTCAAACCAAGTCAAGATCACCATTGAGGTACCTGGCTAGCTCAGTCGGTAGAGCATAAGACTCTTAATCTCAGGTCGTGGGTTCGAGCCCCACGCTGGGTGATTATTTTCTCTGCCGAAGCACCAACTCACTTCGCAAACAACCATCCGCTTGGAATTTCGAGCAGGCTTGCCACCCTGCGTAGTTGGTGATACAGAAGGCTATGAATTTGTATTCTATCTCTGCCTGCACTCTGACCTGTCATCTCAATGACATACCTATTACCAATGAATTGTACTCCTAAATGGCTTGAATAAATTATCATTTTCCGGACAAGAAAGAGACAGGCAGAGGCTTCAAGAACAATACTTGCTCCTGGTGGGGCTTGAACTCATAACCTTGTCATCTAATTGCTGTATACTGCTGTATAAGTACAACACGCTAACAGATTGCACCACAGGATCCATCAACAACACTCACTGATCACCATATTTTGCAGAAACTGGGATGTACGATATTCAAACCAAGTCAAGATCACCATTGAGGTACCTGGCTAGCTCAGTCGGTAGAGCATGAGACTCTTAATCTCAGGGTCGTGGGTTCGAGCCCCACTTTAGGTGATTATTTTCTCTGCCGAAGCACCAACTCACTTCGCAAACAACCATCCGCTTGGAATTTCGAGCAGGCTTGCCACCCTGCATAGTTGGTGATACAGAAGGATATGAATTTGTATTCTATCTCACTTCGCAGACAACCATCCGCTTGGAATTTCGAGCAGGCTTGCCACCCTGCATAGTTGGTGATACAGAAGGCTATGAATTTGTATTCTATCTCAGCCTGCACTCTGACCTGTCATCTCAATGACATACCTATTACCAATGAATTGTACTCCTAAATGGCTTGAATAAATTATCATTTTCCGGACAAGAAATAGACAGGCAGAGGCTTCAAGAACAATACTTGCTCCTAGTGGGGCTTGAACTCATAACCTTGTCATCTAATTGCTGTATACTGCTGTATAAGTACAACACGCTAACAGATTGCACCACAGGATCCATCAACAACACTCACTGATCACCATATTTTGCAGAAACTGGGCTGTACGATATTCGTACCAAGTCAAAAATACTATTCAGGTACCTGGCTATCTCAGTCGGTAGAGCATGAGACTCTTAATCTCAGGGTCGTGGGTTCGAGCCCCACGTTAGGTGATTATTTTCTCTGCCGAAGCACCAACTCACTTCGCAAACAACCATCCGCTTGGAATTTCGAACAGGCTTGCCATTCTGCATGGTTGGTGATACAGAAGGCTATGAATTTGTATTCTAGCTCTGCCGGCACTCTGACCTGTCATCTGAATGACATACCTATTACCAATGAATTGTACTCCTAAATGGCTTGAATAAATTATCATCTTCCGGACAAGAAATAGACAGGCAGAGGCTTCAAGAACAATACTTGCTCCTAGTGGGGCTTGAACTCATAACCTTGTCATCTAATTGCTGTATACTGCTGTATAAGTACAACACGCTAACATATTGCACCACAGGATCCATCAACAACACTCACTGATCACCATATTTTGCAGAAACTGGGATGTACGATTTTCAAACCAAGTCAAGATCACAATTGAGGTACCTGGCTAGCTCAGTCGGTAGAGCATGAGACTCTTAATCTCATGGTCGTGGGTTCGAGCCCCACTTTGGGTAATTATTTTCTCTGCCAAAGCACCAACTCACTTCGCAAACAACCATCCGCTTGGAATTTCGACAGGCTTACCACCCTGCATAGTTGGTGATACAGAAGGCTATGAATTTGTATTCTATCTCTGCCTGCACTCTGACCTGTCATCTCAATGACATACCTATTACCAATGAATTGTACTCCTAAATGGCTTGAATAAATGATCATTTTCCGGACAAGAAATAGACAGGCAGAGGCTTCAAGAACAATACTTGCTCCTAGTGGGGCTTGAACTCATAACCTTGTCATCTAATTGCTGTATACTGCTGTATAGGTACAACACGCTAACAGATTGCACCACAGGATCCATCAACAACACTCACTGATCACCATATTTTGCAGAAACTGGGCTGTACGATATTCGTACCAAGTCAAAAATACTATTCAGGTTCCTGGCTAGCTCAGTCGGTAGAGCATGAGACTCTTAATCTCAGGGTCGTGGGTTCGAGCCCCACGTTAGGTGATTATTTTCTCTGCCGAAGCACCAACTCACTTCGCAAACAACCATCCGCTTGGAATTTCGAACAGGCTTGCCACTCTGCATGGTTGGTGATACAGAAGGCTATGAATTTGTATTCTAGCTCTGCCGGCACTCTGACCTGTCATCTGAATGACATACCTATTACCAATGAATTGTACTCCTAAATGGCTTGAATAAATTAACATTTTCCGGACAAGGCATAGACAGGCAGAGGCTTCAAGAACAATACCTGCTCCTAGTGGGGCTTGAACTCATAACCTTGTCATCTAATTGCTGTATACTGCTGTATAAGTACAACACGCTAACATATTGCACCACAGGATCCATCAACAACACTCACTGATCACCATATTTTGCAGAAACTGGGATGTACAATTTTCAAACCAAGTCAAGATCACCATTGAGGTACCTGGCTAGCTCAGTCGGTAGAGCATGAGACTCTTAATCTCATGGTCGTGGGTTCGAGCCCCACTTTGGGTAATTATTTTCTCTGCCGAAGCACCAACTCACTTCGCAAACAACCATCCGCTTGGAATTTCGACAGGCTTACCACCCTGCATAGTTGGTGATACAGAAGGCTATGAATTTGTATTCTATCTCTGCCTGCACTCTGACCTGTCATCTCAATGACATACCTATTACCAATGAATTGTACTCCTAAATGGCTTGAATAAATTATAATTTTCCGGACAAGAAATAGACAGGAAGAGGCCTCAAGAACAATACTTGCTCCTGGTGGGGCTTGAACTCATAACCTTGTCATCTAATTGCTGTATACTGCTGTATAAGTACAACACGCTAACAGATTGCACCACAGGATCCATCAACAACACTCACTGATCACCATATTTTGCAGAAACTGGGATGTACGATTTTCAAACCAAGTCAAGATCGCCATTGAGGTACCTGGCTAGCTCAGTCGGTAGAGCATGAGACTCTTAATCTCAGGGTCGTGGGTTTGAGCCCCACGTTGGGTAATTATTTTCTCTGCCGAAGCACCAACTCACTTCGCAAACAACCATCCGCTTGGAATTTCGACAGGCTTACCACCCTGCATAGTTGGTGATACAGAAGGCTATGAATTTGTATTCTATCTCTGCCTGCACTCTGACCTGTCATCTCAATGACATACCTATTACCAATGAATTGTACTCCTAAATGGCTTGAATAAATTATCATTTTCCGGACAAGAAATAGACAGGAAGAGGCTTCAAGAACAATACTTGCTCCTGGTGGGGCTTGAACTCATAACCTTGTCATCTAATTGCTGTATACTGCTGTATAAGTACAACACGCTAACAGATTGCACCACAGGATCCATCAACAACACTCACTGATCACCATATTTTGCAGAAACTGGGATGTACGATTTTCAAACCAAGTCAAGATCACCATTGAGGTACCTGGCTAGCTCAGTCGGTAGAGCATGAGACTCTTAATCTCAGGGTCGTGGGTTCGAGCCCCACGTTGGGTAATTATTTTCTCTGCCGAAGCACCAACTCACTTGGCAAACAACCATCCGCTTGGAATTTCGACAGGCTTGCCACCCTGCATAGTTGGTGATACAGAAGGCTATGAATTTGTATTCTATCTCTGCCTGCACTCTGACCTGTCATCTCAATGACATACCTATTACCAATGAATTGTACTCCTAAATGGCTTGAATAAATTATCATTTTCCGGACAAGAAATAGACAGGCAGAGGCTTCAAGAAAAATACCTGCTCCTAGTGGGGCTTGAACTGATAACCTTGTCATCTAATTGCTGTATACTGCTGTTTAAGTACAACACGCTAACAGATTGCGCCACAGGATCCATCAACAACACTCACTGATCACCATATTTTGCAGAAACTGGGATGTACGATTTTCAAACCAAGTCAAGATCACCATTAAGGTACCTGGCTAGCTCAGTCGGTAGAGCATGAGACTCTTAATCTCATGGTCGTGGGTTTAAGCCCCACTTTGGGTAATTATTTTCTCTGCCGAAGCACCAACTCACTTCGCAAACAACCATCCGCTTGGAATTTCGACAGGCTTACCACCCTGCATAGTTGGTGATACAGAAGGCTATGAATTTGTATTCTATCTCTGCCTGCACTCTGACCTGTCATCTCAATGACATACCTATTACCAATGAATTGTACTCCTAAATGGCTTGAATAAATTATCATTTTCCGGACAAGAAATAGACAGGAAGAGGCTTCAAGAACAATACTTGCTCCTGGTGGGGCTTGAACTCATAACCTTGTCATCTAATTGCTGTATACTGCTGTATAAGTACAACACGCTAACAGATTGCACCACAGGATCCATCAACAACACTCACTGATCACCATATTTTGCAGAAACTGGAATGTACGATTTTCAAACCAAGTCAAGATCACCATTGAGGTACCTGGCTAGCTCAGTCGGTAGAGCATGAGACTCTTAATCTCAGGGTCGTGGGTTCGAGCCCCACGTTGGGTAATTATTTTCTCTGCCGAAGCACCAACTCACTTGGCAAACAACCATCCGCTTGGAATTTCGAGCAGGCTTGCCACCCTGCATAGTTGGTGATACAGAAGGCTATGAATTTGTATTCTAGCTCTGCCTGCACTCTGACCTGTCATCTCAATGACATACCTATTACCAATGAATTGTACTCCTAAATGGCTTGAATAAATTAACATTTTCCGGACAAGAAATAGACAGGCAAGAAGAATACTTGCTCCTGGTGGGGCTTGAACTCATAACCTTGTCATCTAATTGCTTTATACTGCTGTATAAGTACAACACGCTAACAGATTGCACCACAGGATCCATCAACAACACTCACTGATCACCATATTTTGCAGAAACTGGGATGTACGATATTCAAACCAAGTCAAGATCAGCATTGAGGTACCTGGCTAGCTCAGTCGGTAGAGCATGAGACTCTTAATCTCAGGGTCGTGGGTTCGAGCCCCACGTTGGGTGATTATTTTCTCTGCCGAAGCACCAACTCACTTCGCAAACAACCATCCGCTTGGAATTTCGAGCACCCTGCATAGTTGCAGGGTCGTGGGTCGTGGGCATAGTTGGTGATACAGAAGGCTATGAATTTGTATTCTATCTCTGCCTGCACTCTGACCTGTCATCTGAATGACATACCTATTACCAATGAATTGTACTCCTAAATGGCTTGAATAAATTATCATTTTCCGGACAAGAAATAGACAGGCAGAGGCTTCAAGAACAATACTTGCTCCTAGTGGGGCTTGAACTCATAACCTTGTCATCTAATTGCTGTATACTGCTGTTTAAGTACAACACGCTAACAGATTGCACCACAGGATCCATCAACAACACTCACTGATCACCATATTTTGCAGAAACTGGGCTGTACGATATTCGTACCAAGTCAAAAATACTTTTGAGGCACCTGGCTAGCTCAGTCGGTAGAGCATGAGACTCTTAATCTCAGGGTCGTGGGTTCGAGCCCCACGTTAGGTGATTATTTTCTCTGCCGAAGCACCAACTCACTTCGCAAACAACCATCCGCTTGGAATTTCGAGCAGGCTTGCCACCCTGCATAGTTGGTGATACAGAAGGCTATGAATTTGTATTCTATCTCTGCCTGCACTCTGACCTGTCATCTCAATGACATACCTATTACCAATGAATTGTACTCCTAAATGGCTTGAATAAATTAACATTTTCCGGACAAGAAATAGACAGGCAAGAAGAATACTTGCTCCTGGTGGGGCTTGAACTCATAACCTTGTCATCTAATTGCTTTATACTGCTGTATAAGTACAACACGCTAACAGATTGCACCACAGGATCCATCAACAACACTCACTGATCACCATATTTTGCAGAAACTGGGATGTACGATATTCAAACCAAGTCAAGATCAGCATTGAGGTACCTGGCTAGCTCAGTCGGTAGAGCATGAGACTCTTAATCTCAGGGTCGTGGGTTCGAGCCCCACGTTGGGTGATTATTTTCTCTGCCGAAGCACCAACTCACTTCGCAAACAACCATCCGCTTGGAATTTTGAGCACCCTGCATAGTTGCAGGGTCGTGGGTCGTGGGCATATTTGGTGATACAGAAGGCTATGAATTTGTATTCTATCTCTGCCTGCACTCTGACCTGTCATCTCAATGACATACCTATTACCAATGAATTGTACTCCTAAATGGCTTGAATAAATTATCATTTTCCGGACAAGAAATAGACAGGCAGAGGCTTCAAGAAGAATACTTGCTCCTGGTGGGGCTTGAACTCATAACCTTGTCATCTAATTGCTGTATACTGCTGTATAAGTACAACACGCTAACAGATTGCACCACAGGATCCATCAACAACACTCACTGATCACCATATTTTGCAGAAACTGGGATGTACGATATTCAAACCAAGTCAAAATCACGATTGAGGCACCTGGCTAGCTCAGTCGGTAGAGCATGAGACTCGTAATCTCAGGGTCGTGGGTTCGAGCCCCACGTTAGGTGTTTATTTTCTCTGCAGAAGCACCAACTCACTTCGCAAACAACCATCCGCTTGGAATTTCGAGCAGGCTTGCCACCCTGCATAGTTGGTGATACAGAAGGCTATGAATTTGTATTCTATCTCTGCCTGCACTCTGACCTGTCATCTCAATGACATACCTATTACCAATGAATTGTACTCCTAAATGGCTTGAATAAATTAACATTTTCCGGACAAGAAATAGACAGGCAAGAAGAATACTTGCTCCTGGTGGGGCTTGAACTCATAACCTTGTCATCTAATTGCTTTATACTGCTGTATAAGTACAACACGCTAACAGATTGCACCACAGGATCCATCAACAACACTCACTGATCACCATATTTTGCAGAAACTGGGATGTACGATATTCAAACCAAGTCAAGATCAGCATTGAGGTGCCTGGCTAGCTCAGTCGGTAGAGCATGAGACTCTTAATCTCAGGGTCGTGGGTTCGAGCCCCACGTTGGGTGATTATTTTCTCTGCCGAAGCACCAACTCACTTCGCAAACAACCATCCGCTTGGAATTTCGAGCACCCTGCATAGTTGCAGGGTCGTGGGTCGTGGGCATAGTTGGTGATACAGAAGGCTATGAATTTGTATTCTATCTCTGCCTGCACTCTGACCTGTCATCTGAATGACATACCTATTACCAATGAATTGTACTCCTAAATGGCTTGAATAAATTATCATTTTCCGGACAAGAAATAGACAGGCAGAGGCTTCAAGAACAATACTTGCTCCTAGTGGGGCTTGAACTCATAACCTTGTCATCTAATTGCTGTATACGGCTGTTTAAGTACAACACGCTAACAGATTGCACCACAGGATCCATCAACAACACTCACTGATCACCATATTTTGCAGAAACTGGGCTGTACGATATTCGTACCAAGTCAAAAATACTATTGAGGCACCTGGCTAGCTCAGTCGGTAGAGCATGAGACTCTTAATCTCAGGGTCGTGGGTTCGAGCCCCACGTTAGGTGATTATTTTCTCTGCCGAAGCACCAACTCACTTCGCAAACAACCATCCGCTTGGAATTTCGAGCAGGCTTGCCTCCCTGCATAGTTGGTGATACAGAAGGCTATGAATTTGTATTCTATCTCTGCCTGCACTCTGACCTGTCATCTGAATGACATACCTATTACCAATGAATTGTACTCCTAAATGGCTTGAATAAATGATCATTTTCCGGACAAGAAATAGACAGGCAAGAAGAATACTTGCTCCTGGTGGGGCTTGAACTCATAACCTTGTCATCTAATTGCTTTATACTGCTGTATAAGTACAACACGCTAACAGATTGCACCACAGGATCCATCAACAACACTCACTGATCACCATATTTTGCAGAAACTGGGATGTACGATATTCAAACCAAGTCAAGATCACCATTGAGGTACCTGGCTAGCTCAGTCGGTAGAGCATGAGACTCTTAATCTCAGGGTCGTGAGCCCCACGTTAGGTGATTATTTTCTCTGCCGAAGCACCAACTCACTTCGCAAACAACCATCCGCTTGGAATTTCGAGCAGGCTTGCCTCCCTGCATAGTTGGTGATACAGAAGGCTATGAATTTGTATTCTATCTCTGCCTGCACTCTGACCTGTCATCTGAATGACATACCTATTACCAATGAATTGTACTCCTAAATGGCTTGAATAAATTATCATTTTCCGGACAAGAAATAGACAGGCAAGAAGAATACTTGCTCCTGGTGGGGCTTGAACTCATAACCTTGTCATCTAATTGCTTTATACTGCTGTATAAGTACAACACGCTAACAGATTGCACCACAGGATCCATCAACAACACTCACTGATCACCATATTTTGCAGAAACTGGGATGTACGATATTCAAACCAAGTCAAGATCACCATTGAGGTACCTGGCTAGCTCAGTCGGTAGAGCATGAGACTCTTAATCTCAGGGTCGTGGGTTCGAGCCCCACGCTGGGTGATTATTTTCTCTGCCGAAGCACCAACTCACTTCGCAAACAACCATCCGCTTGGAATTTCGAGCAGGCTTGCCACCCTGCATAGTTGGTGATACAGAAGGCTATGAATTTGTATTCTATCTCACTTCGCAGACAACCATCCGCTTGGAATTTCGAGCAGGCTTGCCACCCTGCATAGTTGGTGATACAGAAGGCTATGAATGTGTATTCTATCTCTGCCTGCACTATGACCTGTCTTCTCAATGACATACCTATTACCAATGAATTGTACTCCTAAATGGCTTGAATAAATTATCATTTTCCGGACAAGAAAGAGACAGGCAGAGGCTTCAAGAACAATACCTGCTCCTGGTGGGGCTTGAACTCATAACCTTGTCATCTAATTGCTGTATACTGCTGTATAAGTACAACACGCTAACAGATTGCACCACAGGATCCATCAACAACACTCACTGATCACCATATTTTGCAGAAACTGGGATGTACGATATTCAAACCAAGTCAAGATCACCATTGAGGTACCTGGCTAGCTCAGTCGGTAGAGCATGAGACTCTTAATCTCAGGGTCGTGGGTTCGAGCCCCACGCTGGGTGATTATTTTCTCTGCCGAAGCACCAACTCACTTCGCAAACAACCATCCGCTTGGAATTTCGAGCAGGCTTGCCACCCTGCATAGTTGGTGATACAGAAGGCTATGAATTTGTGTTCTATCTCACTTCGCAGACAACCATCCGCTTGGAATTTCGAGCAGGCTTGCCACCCTGCATAGTTGGTGATACAGAAGGCTATGAATTTGTATTCTATCTCTGCCTGCACTCTGACCTGTCATCTCAATGACATACCTATTACCAATGAATTGTACTCCTAAATGGCTTGAATAAATTATCATTTTCCGGACAAGAAATAGACAGGCAGAGGCTTCAAGAACAATACTTGCTCCTGGTGGGGCTTGAACTCATAACCTTGTCATCTAATTGCTGTATACTGCTGTATAAGTACAACACGCTAACAGATTGCACCACAGGATCCATCAACAACACTCTCACTGATCACCATATTTTGCAGAAACTGGGCTATACGATATTCGTACCAAGTCAAAAATACTATTCAGGTACCTGGCTAGCTCAGTCGGTAGAGCATGAGACTCTTAATCTCAGAGTCGTGGTTTCGAGCCCCACGTCAGGTGATTATTTTCTCTGCCGAAGCACCAACTCACTTCGCAAACAACCATCCGCTTGGAATTTCGAGCAGGCTTGTCACTCTGCATAGTTGGTGATACAGAAGGCTATGAATTTGTATTCTAGCTCTGCCTGCACTCTGACCTGTCATCTCAATGACATACCTATTACCAATGAATTGTACTCCTAAATGGCTTGAATAAATTATCATTTTCCGGACAAGAAAGAGACAGGCAGAGGCTTCAAGAACAATACTTGCTCCTGGTGGGGCTTGAACTCATAACCTTGCCATCTAATTGCTGTATACTGCTGTATAAGTACAACACGCTAACAGATTGCACCACAGGATCCATCAACAACACTCTCACTTTTCACCATATTTTGCAGAAACTGGGCTGTACGATATTCATACCAAGTCAAAAATACTATTCAGGTACCTGGCTAGCTCAGTCGGTAGAGCATGAGACTCTTAATCTCAGAGTCGTGGGTTCGAGCCCCACGTTAGGTGATTATTTTCTCTGCCGAAGCACCAACTCACTTCGCAAACAACCATCCGCTTGGAATTTCGAGCAGGCTTGCCTCCCTGCATAGTTGGTGATACAGAAGGCTATGAATTTGTATTCTATCTCTGCCTGCACTCTGACCTGTCATCTCAATGACATACCTATTACCAATGAATTGTACTCCTAAATGGCTTGAATAAATTATCATTTTCCGGACAAGAAATAGACAGGCAGAGGCTTCAAAGCTTGGGGCTTGAACTCATAACCTTGTCATCTAATTGCTGTATACTGCTGTATAAGTACAACACGCTAACAGATTGCACCACAGGATCCATCAACAACACTCACTGATCACCATATTTTGCAGAAACGGGGCTGTACGATATTCGTACCAAGTCAAAAATATTATTCAGGTACCTGGCTAGCTCACTCGGTAGAGCATGAGACTCTTAATCTCAGGGTCGTGGGTTCGAGCCCCACGTTAGGTGAATGTTTTCGCTGCCGAAGCACCAACTCACTTCGCAAACAGCCATCCTCTTGGAATTTCGAGCAGGCTTGCCAGCCTGCATAGCTGGTGATACAGAAGGCTATGAATTTGTATTCTAGCTCTTCCTGCACTCTGACCTGTCATCTGAATGACATACCTATTACCAATGAATTGTACTCCTAAATGGATTGAATAAATGCTCCTTTTCTGGACAAGAAATAGACAGGCAGAGGCTTCAAGAAGAATACTTGCTCCTGGGGGGCTTGAACTCATAACCTTCGCATCTAATTGCTGTATACTGCTGTATAAGTACAACACGCTAACAGATTGCACCACAGGATCCATCAACAACACTCACTGATCACCATATTTTGCAGAAACTGGGATGTACGATATTCAAACCAAGTCAAAATCACCATTGAGGCACCTGGCTAGCTCAGTCGGTAGAGCATGAGACTCTTAATCTCAGGGTCGTGGGTTCGAGCCCCACATTAGGTGATTATTTTCTCTGCCGAAGCACCAATTCACTTCGCAAACAACCATCCGCTTGGAATTTCGAGCAGGCTTGCCACCCTGCATAGTTGGTGATAGAGAAGGCTATGAATTTGTATTCTATCTCTGCCTGCACTCTGACCTGTCATCTGAATGACATACCTAATACCAATGAATTGTACTCCTAAATGGCTTGAATAAATTATTATTTTCCGGACAAGAAATAGACAGGCAAGAAGAATACTTGCTCCTGGTGGGGCTTGAACTCATAACCTTGTCATCTAATTGCTTTATACTGCTGTATAAGTACAACACGCTAACAGATTGCACCACAGGATCCATCAACAACACTCACTGATCACCATATTTTGCAGAAACTGGGATGTACGATTTTCAAACCAAGTCAAGATCACCATTGAGGTACCTGGCTAGCTCAGTCGGTAGAGCATGAGACTCTTAATCTCAGGGTCGTGGGTTCGAGCCCCACGTTAGGTGATTATTTTCTCTGCCGAAGCACCAACTCACTTCGCAAACAACCATCCGCTTGGAATTTTGAGCAGGCTTGCCACCCTGCATAGTTGGTGATACAGAAGGCTATGAATTTGTATTATATCTCTGCCTGCACTCTGACCTGTCATCTCAATGACATCCCTATTACCTACACAGTAACACTGTTCGGTATTATACTACACAGTAACATGGTTCAGTATTATACTACACAGTAACATGGTTCAGTATTATACTACACAGTGACATGGTTCAGTATTATACTACACAGTAACATGGTTCAGTATTATACTACACAGTAACACGGTTCAGTACTATACTACACAGTAACATGGTTCAGTAATGTAACATGGTTCAGTACTATACTACACAGTAACACGGTTCAGTATTATACTACATAGTAACATGGTTCAGTACTATACTACACAGTAACATGGTTCAGTATTATACTACACAGTGACATGGTTCAGTATTATACTACACAGTAACATGGTTCAGTATTATACTACACAGTAACATGGTTCAGTACTATACTACACAGTAACATGGTTCAGTAATATACTACACAGTAACATGGTTCAGTACTATACTACACAGTAACATGGTTCAGTATTATACTACACAGTAACATGTCTCAGTAATATACTACACAGTAACATGGTTCAGTAATATACTACACAGTAACAGGGTTCAGTAATGTAACATAGTTCAGTACTATACTACACAGTAACATGGTTTAGTATTATACTACACAGTAACATGGTTCAGTATTATACTACACAGTAACATGGCTCAGTAATGTAACATGGTTCAGTACTATACTACACAGTAACATGGTTTAGTATTATACTACACAGTAACATGGTTCAGTATTATACTACACAGTAACATGGCTCAGTAATGTAACATGGTTCAGTGATATACTACACAGTAACATGGCTCAGTAATGTTACATGGTTCAGTATTATACTACACAGTAACATGGTTCAGTATTATACTACACAGTAACATGGTTCAGTACTATACTACACAGTAACATGGTTCAGTATTATACTACACAGTAACATGGTTCAGTAATATACTACACAGTAACATGGTTCAGTAATATACTACACAGTAACAGGGTTCAGTAAAGTAACATGGTTCAGTACTATACTACACAGTAACATGGTTTAGTATTATACTACACAGTAACATGGCTCAGTAATGTAACATGGTTCAGTACTATACTACACAGTAACATGGTTTAGTATTATACTACACAGTAACATGGTTCAGTATTATACTACACAGTAACATGGCTCAGTAATGTAACATGGTTCAGTAATATACTACACAGTAACATGGCTCAGTAATGTTACATGGTTCAGTATTATACTACACAGTAACATGGTTCAGTATTATACTACACAGTAACATGGTTCAGTACTATACTACACAGTAACATGGTTCAGTATTATACTACACAGTAACATGGTTCAGTAATATACTACACAGTAACATGGTTCAGTAATATACTACACAGTAACAGGGTTCAGTAATGTAACATGGTTCAGTACTATACTACACAGTAACATGGTTTAGTATTATACTACACAGTAACATGGTTTAGTATTATACTACACAGTAACATGGTTTAGTATTATACTACACAGTAACATGGTTCAGTATTATACTACACAGTAACATGGTTCAGTACTATACTACACAGTAACATGGTTCAGTACTATACTACACAGTAACATGGTTCAGTACTATACTACACAGTAACATGGTTCAGTATTATACTACACAGTAACATGGTTCAGTATACTACACAGTAACATGGTTCAGTACTATACTACACAGTAACATGGCTCAGTAATGTAACATGGTTCAGTAATGTAACATGGTTCAGTACTATACTACACAGTAACACGGTTCAGTACTATACTACACAGTAACATGGTTCAGTATTATACTACACAGTAACACGGTTCAGTATTATCCTACACAGTAACATGGTTCAGTACTATACTACACAGTAACGTGGCTTCAGTAATGTAACATGGTTCAGTAATATACTACACATTAACATGGTTCAGTAATGTTACATGGTTCAGTATTATACTACACAGTAACATGGTTCAGTACTATACTACACAGTAACATGGTTCAGTACTATACTACACAGTAACGTGGTTCAGTAATGTAACATGGTTCAGTAATATACTACACAGTAACATGGTTCAGTACTATACTACACAGTAACATGGTTCAGTACTATACTACACAGTAACGTGGTTCAGTAATGTAACATGGTTCAGTACTATACTACACAGTAACATGGTTCAGTACTATACTACACAGTAACGTGGTTCAGTAATGTAACATGGTTCAGTACTATACTACACAGTAACATGGTTCAGTACTATACTACACAGTAACATGGTTCAGTACTATACTACACAGTAACGTGGTTCAGTAATGTAACATGGTTCAGTACTATACTACACAGTAACATGGTTCAGTACTATACCACACAGTAACATGGTTCAGTAATGTAACATGGTTCAGTACTATACTACACAGTAACATGGTTCAGTACTATACTACACAGTAACGTGGTTCAGTAATGTAACATGGTTCAGTACTATACTACACAGTAACATGGTTCAGTACTATACTACACAGTAACATGGTTCAGTACTATACTACACAGTAACATGGTTCAGTACTATACTACACAGTAACGTGGCTTCATCTGTCATTCTTAACTAAAGACTAACTGTTGTCTGTGTTAGTCGTTGCGGTAGTTGATGTCTGAAAGTATTGTTTAATCCAGGAGACTTCTCTTTGACGTTGTATGGATGCCACCGTTCTGAGTGCCTGTCTGCTAACTGAATTACAACACGTATATCGTTAGAGTTTGACAATCTAATGTATTATTCTCTGCTACAGTAACACTGAATATTATGACACAGACTCAAGGTGACATCACAGGAACTCTCACATTCAGACTGAAACAATTAGCGGCTTTGTCTGAAGAGATGAGAATCTATAAGGACATATTATTACCAAGGACCATTTTATATTGCTTTTTAAAAAAATATAAAAAATCCAATTAACTCCTGAAAGCTGGTGGCTTTCGACAGACGACAGGTCGTTATTGTGCTGTTGGAAAGACATTGTTGGTTCGGGAAACTGGCATCTTTTCAGAACCAGTCTGGCAGGCAGCTGAACAGAAAAGGTCTCGGTGAACAATCAACCCCTTGGCTCCGAAAGAGACCTGAGTTGGCACTTCTTGTCTTTTTTTCATCATAGATTTTTCTAACTCACAGAGATGTTTAACTCAGACAGAGAGCCAGACCATTTAAAACATGGCCATTTGTCACATTGGATCGATGGAGTCCAGTCTGTATTGTAGTCTTGTTATAACAGCTTTTCTCCCTATGGAGGCTAGGACAACAGTCTGATTAACAGTAGTTTACTGACCTCCTAGTCAGGTTAATCAGTGACTAGGACAACAGTCTGACTGAGACAGTAGTTTACTGACCCCCTAGTCAGGTTCATCAGTGGCTAGGACAACAGTCTGACTGAGACAGTAGTTTCCTGACCTCCTAGTCAGGTTCATCAGTGACTAGGACAACAGTCTGACTGAGACAGTAGTTTCCTGACCTCCTAGTCAGGTTCATCGGTGACTAGGACAACAGTCTGACTGAGACAGTAGTTTCCTGACCTCCTAGTCAGGTTCATCGGTGACTAGGACAACAGTCTGACTGAGACAGTAGTTTACTGACCTCCTAGTCAGGTTCATCAGCCAGTTACACTATAGAGAGAATAGCAAGAACACAGAATAGTCCAACTAATTTATGTCATTATAATATATGAGATTAGAGAAAGAAGATATCAAGTACAAAACTCCCAATCCAGCAGGAAACGACAAAGAGCATCCATCACCTCTGACTGCACTGTATAACATCTCATAGTTACAGAACACAGATATCTATGGTTAACAACAGGTACAATTATCTCTTTGTCCTCCTGATAAATTATAGCCTGGTTACCATCTCTGTTCAGCTACTACATTCCACTCCTTGCCTCTCCTTTCTTTTGTCAAAGAATATGACACAGACTTCATGGAGTGGAGTGTTAGCTTTAAAATAAAAAAATAAAAAATGGTACCCAGGCTAAAGAAATGAACCGCTAAAAGATCAAATGTAGAAATGTTCTGAAAACAAAAGATACAAAAATAAAGAGCTGAAAGTTTTTTGAATCATTAATTATACAGAAACAACACGATGGAGATGAAAAATGTGCCAGATATAAACATCTTCTGATATTTACATCAAGAGACTGTCTTTGTTTTAGTTCGTGGCTTTGATCAGTCAGAAAGGAATAACAGATCTTGAAGGAGGAAGTCTGTTGTGATTGACATCTCTAGTTACCATGGTGAGGCCCATGTACCTCCTGTCTCTTCCTCGGGGAGATGCAGTGGAATGAGGGGGAATTTAAAGAGCGACTCAAGAAACAATGTTTTAGTTTCAACTGTGTTCTCTATACTGATTAGAGCTGTCTCTGAAGGTGAATATCTCTATACTGATTAGAGATGTCTCTGAAGGTGAATATCTCTATACTGATTAGAGATGTCTCTGAAGGTGAATATCTCTATACTGATTACAGTCGTCTCTGAAGGTGAATATCTCTATACTGATTAGAGATGTCTCTGAAGGTGAATATCTCTATACTGATTAGAGATGTCTCTGAAGGTGAATATCTCTATACTGATTAGAGATGTCTCTGAAGGTGAATATCTATGCTGATTACAGTAGTCTCTGAAGGTGAATATCTCTATACTGATTAGAGATGTCCCTGAAGGTGAATATCTATGCTGATTAAAGTAGTCTCTGAAGGTGAATATCTCTATACTGATTAGAGATGTCTCTGAAGGTGAATATCTCTATACTGATTAGAGATGTCTCTGAAGTTGAATATCTCTATACTGATTAGAGATGTCTCTGAAGGTGAATATCTATGCTGATTACAGTAGTCTCTGAAGGTGAATATCTCTATACTGATTAGAGATGTCTCTGAAGGTGAATATCTCTATACTAATTAGAGATGTCTCTGAAGGTGAATATCTATACTGATTACAGTAATCTCTAAAGGTGAATATCTATGCTGATTACAGTAGTTGCTGAAGGTGAATATCTCTATACTGATTACAGTAGTCTTTGAAGGTGAATATCTCTATACTGATTACAGTAGTCTCTGAAGGTGAATATCTATACTGATTACAGTAGTCTCTGAAGGTGAATATCTCTATACTGATTAGATATGTCTCTGAAGGTGAATATCTCTATACTGATTACAGTAGTCTCTGAAGGTGAATATCTATGCTGATTACAGTAGTCTCTGAAGGTGAATATCTATACTGATTACAGGAGTCTCTGAAGGTGAATATCTATGCTGATTACAGTAGTCTCTGAAGGTGAATATCTCTATACTGATTACAGTAGTCTCTGAAGGTGAATATCTCTATACTGATTACAGTAGTCTCTGAAGGTGAATATCTCTATACTGATTACAGTAGTCTCTGGAGGTGAATCTCTCTATACTGATTACAGTAGTCTCTGAAGGTGAATATCTCTATACTGATTACAGAAGTCGCTGAAGGTGAATATCTCTATACTGATTACAGTAGTCTCTGAAGGTGAATATCTCTATACTGATTACAGTAGTCTCTAAAGGTGAATATCTATGCTGATTACAGTAGTCGCTGAAGGTGAATATCTCTATACTGATTACAGTAGTCTCTGAAGGTGAATATCTATGCTGATTACAGTAGTCTCTGAAGGTGAATATCTCTATACTGATTAGAGATGTCTCTGAAGTTGAATATCTCTATACTGATTAGAGATGTCTCTGAAGGTGAATATCTATGCTGATTACAGTAGTCTCTGAAGGTGAATATCTCTATACTGATTAGAGATGTCTCTGAAGGTGAATATCTATACTGATTACAGTAATCTCTAAAGGTGAATATCTATGCTGATTACAGTAGTTGCTGAAGGTGAATATCTCTATACTGATTACAGTAGTCTTTGAAGGTGAATATCTCTATACTGATTACAGTAGTCTCTGAAGGTGAATATCTATACTGATTACAGTAGTCTCTGAAGGTGAATATCTCTATACTGATTAGATATGTCTCTGAAGGTGAATATCTCTATACTGATTACAGTAGTCTCTAAAGGTGAATATCTATGCTGATTACAGTAGTCTCTGAAGGTGAATATCTCTATGCTGATTACAGTAGTCTCTGAAGGTGAATATCTATGCTGATTACAGTAGTCTCTGAAGGTGAATATCTCTATACTGATTACAGTAGTCTCTGAAGGTGAATATCTCTATACTGATTACAGTAGTCTCTGGAGGTGAATCTCTCTATACTGATTACAGTAGTCTCTGAAGGTGAATATCTCTATACTGATTACAGAAGTCGCTGAAGGTGAATATCTCTATACTGATTACAGTAGTCTCTGAAGGTGAATATCTCTATACTGATTACAGTAGTCTCTAAAGGTGAATATCTATGCTGATTACAGTAGTCGCTGAAGGTGAATATCTCTATACTGATTACAGTAGTCTCTGAAGGTGAATATCTATGCTGATTACAGTAGTCTCTGAAGGTGAATATCTCTATACTGATTACAGTAGTCTCTGAAGGTGAATATCTATGCTGATTACAGTAGTCTCTGAAGGTGAATATCTCTATACTGATTACAGTAGTCTCTGAAGGTGAATATCTATACTGATTACAGTAGTCTCTGAAGGTGAATATCTCTATACTGATTACAGTAGTCTCTGAAGGTGAATATCTATACTGATTACAGTAGTCTCTGAAGGTGAATATCTCTATACTGATTACAGTAGTCTCTGAAGGTGAATATCTCTATACTGATTACAGTAGTCTCTGAAGGTGAATATCTCTATACTGATTACAGTAGTTTCTGAAGGGGGGGGGGGGGGTAGAGCCACTATCTACTGCTTTGGGATCTATTGCTATGGCAGGAAGGAGGGGGAGACAGCCAGTGATGCTAGTTAACATTTTACTGTAGTGGGCTAAATCAGGCTCACACAGCGTGTTTCTTGGTCGTCTAATCTACTTTGAAACAGAAGTATCCCCCTCACACGCATGGTTATGGGCTTAAAGAAGGAAGACACCTACACAACGTCAGACGTAGAGCTGACATTTATTCCAGTTTGATTTGCATTCCAAAAATACACTTTATAAACATCACAGAAGACTGAAATATAACACAACTGTTTGATGTAGAAATATAGTATTTTGGGAGGTTTAAAAAATATATGTTTATTAATTCTGATATCGTGAGGCCACTAGGTCATTTGACTGCAGGAAAGGGCTAACCTGAGGAGAAGCAGGCAGAGCTCTGACTGTAGAAAAGGGCTAACCTGAGGAGAAGCAGGCAGAGCTCTGACTGTAGGAAAGGGCTAACCTGAGGAGAAGCAGGCAGAGCTCTGACTGTAGGAAAGGGCTAACCTGAGGAGAAGCAGGCAGAGCTCTGACTGTAGAAAAGGGCTAACCTGAGGAGAAGCAGGCAGAGCTCTGACTGTAGGAAAGGGCTAACCTGAGGAGAAGCAGGCAGAGCTCTGACTGTTGAAAAGGGCTAACCTGAGGAGAAGCAGGCAGAGCTCTGACTGTAGGAAAGGGCTAACCTGAGGAGAAGCAGGCAGAGCTCTGACTGTTGAAAAGGGCTAACCTGAGGAGAAGCAGGCAGAGCTCTGACTGTTGAAAAGGGCTAACCTGAGGAGAAGCAGGCAGAGCTCTGACTGTAGGAAAGGGCTAACCTGAGGAGAAGCAGGCAGAGCTCTGACTGTTGAAAAGGGCTAACCTGAGGAGAAGCAGGCAGAGCTCTGACTGTTGAAAAGGGCTAACCTGAGGAGAAGCAGGCAGAGCTCTGACTGTAGGAAAGGGCTAACCTGAGGAGAAGCAGGCAGAGCTCTGACTGTAGGAAAGGGCTAACCTGAGGAGAAGCAGGCAGAGCTACGACTGTTGAAAAGGGCTAACCTGAGGAGAAGCAGGCAGAGCTCTGACTGTTGAAAAGGGCTAACCTGAGGAGAAGCAGGCAGAGCTACGACTGTAGAAAAGGGCTAACCTGAGGAGAAGCAGGCAAGAGCAGTCATTAACACAGTCCCAGACAGCCTGTTAGCTGAAGTGGATTTTAATTAGCTATTTTCCAGTTAGCAAGCAGGAAAATTATCAGCCCCCTTTAACACCCCTGAGACAACCCCGCACACATACTCTCTCTCTCTCTCTGTCTCTCTCTCTTTGTCTCTCTCTCTCTCTGTCTCTCTGTCTCTCTGTCTCTCTCTCTCTCTGTCTCTCTCTCTCTCTCTGTCTCTCTCTCTCTCTCTGTCTCTCTCTCTCTCTCTCTCTCTCTCTCTCTATATATATATATATATATATATATATATTTATCCTCCTCTCTCTCTCTCTGTCTCTCTCTGTCTCTGTCTCTCTCTCTCTCTCTCTATATATATATATATATATATATATATATAAATATATATATATATTTATCCTCCTCTCTCTCTGTCTCTCTCTCTCTCTCTCTCTCTCTCTCTCTATATATATATATATATATATATATTTATCCTCCTCTCTGTCACGAGTCCGACCGAGGGTGTTTCCCTTTCCCGGGCAGGTGGCGCTCGGCGGTCGTCGTCACCGGCCTATTAGCTGCCACTGATTGTTTTTCCTTCCCCTCCTTGTATGTTGAGTGGTAGCACCTGTGAATGTTTGATTAGTTTGTCTTTATTAGACAGCCGGCCCGCCTGGTTGTTGTGCGGGATTATTTCTATGTAAACCTTCGGCTCTGTGGTATAGGCACGTGTTAGTGTCCGGTCGGGATTGTTTCCCATTGTACATTTTGATTTCCCTGTGTTTTGGGAACGTAACGTTTTTGTGAGCACCCTGTGGTGCATTGGTGCGATTAAAAGACGCGCAGCATTGAACTCTCTGTCTCCTGCATTTGACTCCACACCCACGACACCCGGAGCATTACAGAATCCCGCACCTATCAAATTGATGGAGTCAGCAGGAGCAGCAGCCAACCCTCTCCCATCGATGGAGGAACGGGTTCTCCACCACACCACCGTCCTTCATCGGATCGGATCCGCGATGGATCAAGTGATGGAGAGAATGGACAGATGGGAGAGGAGTGGGCTCCTCTCTCCACCTTCGGCACCCACGGTTCCGGACTCCCCATCTCCCGACTCCAGCACCCTCCGTCTGACGCTACCGAGGGCTTATGATGGAGCGGCGGCGGGTTGCCAGGGGTTTTTGCTCCAGCTGGAGCTATACCTGGCCACCATCAGACCCACTCCCTCAGGAGAGGAGAGGGTGAGTGTCCTCATCTCCTGCCTCACGGGTCGTGCCCTGGAATGGGCGAACGCGGTCTGGAATGGTCCAGACTCAGCGCGGGAGCACTACCCAGAGTTTTCCCGTCGCTTCCGCGCCGTGTTTGATCACCCTCTAGACGGCCGAGCGGCGGGAGAACGACTATTTCACCTCAGGCAGGAGAGGAGGAGCGCCCAGGATTACGCGCTGGAGTTCCGGACCTTGGCAGCCGGATCTGGGTGGAACGACAGGGCCCTCATGGACCACTACAGGTGTAGTCTCCGAGAGGATGTCCGCCGGGAGTTAGCGTGTCGGGACACCACTCTGTCACTGGATCAGCTGATTGACATGTCCATTCGACTGGATAATCTGCTGGCTGCCCGCGGGCGTTCAGAGAGGGTCCTGTGCGTTTCACCACCCAGCCCCTCCGCTCCCATTCCGATGGAGTTGGGAGGGGCTGCGCCGAGGGGTACCAGAGGAGGAGGCCTTCCCTGCACCAACTGTGGTCGGAGAGGACACACGTCTGATCGGTGCTGGGGGGGTCCGTCTGGGAGTAGAGATGGCAGGCGGAACGCTTCTCGGTCACCCCAGGTGAGTCAGCATCAAACTCACCCAGAACCCCCTGTTGGCCACATGTTTGTCTTAACTTTTTTCCTTCGCTTTTTTCCCTCTTCCCAGCATAGGGCGCTCGTCGATTCAGGCGCAGCTGGGAACTTTATGGATCGCGGACTCGCCCTTAAATTAGGGGTTCCGCTGGTGCCGATAGATTCTCCTTTCCCCGTGCACTCCCTAGATAGCCGGCCATTAGGGTCAGGGATGGTCAGGGAGACCACGGTCCCACTGGACATGGTGACGCAGGGGAATCATAGGGAGCGTATCAGTTTCTTTATTATTGACTCGCCTGCGTTTCCAGTGGTGCTGGGGACTCCCTGGCTGGCCCGGCACAATCCTAAAATTTCGTGGAAACAGGGGGTTCTCCAGGGGTGGTCAGAGGAGTGTTCTGGAAGGTGTTTGGGAGTTTCCATCGGTGCCACGTCGGTGGAGAGTCCAGACCAGGGTTCCACGGTGTGCATTCCCCCCGAGTATGCCGATTTGGCAATCGCTTTCAGTAAAGTGAAAGCGACTAAATTACCACCTTATCGACCGGGAAGGGATTGTACGATAGATCTCCAGGTAGACGCTGCGCTTCCCAAGAGTCACGTGTACCCGCTGTCCCAGGAGGAGACGTTGGCAATGGAGACATATGTCACGGAGGCGCTGGGACAGGGGTACATTCGGTCCTCCATTTCACCCGTCTCCTCAAGTTTCTTTTTTGTGAGGAAAAAGGAGGGAGGCTTGCGTCCGTGTATCGATTATAGAGGTCTAAACGCCATCACAGTGGGGTATAGTTACCCTCTACCTCTCATCGCTACGGCGGTGGAATCGTTCCACGGAGCGCAGTTCTTCACAAAACTGGATCTCAGGAGCGCGTATAGTTTGGTGCGTATTCGGAAGGGAGACGAGTGGAAAACCGCATTTAGTACTACATCAGGCCACTATGAGTACCTCGTCATGCCGTATGGGTTAAAGAATGCTCCAGCCGTTTTCCAATCCTTTGTAGACGAGATTCTCAGGGACCTGTGCGGGCAGGGAGTGGTGGTTTATATCGATGACATTCTGATCTACTCGGCCACTCACACCGCGCATGTGTCTCTGGTGCGCAAGGTGCTTGGTAGACTGCTGGAGCATGACCTATACGTCAAGGCTGAGAAATGCGTGTTCTCTAAACGAGCCGTCTCTTTTCTGGGATATCGCATTTCCACCTCGGGGGTAGTGATGGAGGGTGACCGCATTAGGGCCGTGCGTAATTGGCCGACTCCGACCACGGTAAAGGAGGTGCAGCGTTTTCTGGGTTTTGCCAACTACTACCGGAGGTTTATCCGGGGTTTTGGCCAGGTAGCGGCTCCCATCACCTCACTGCTGAAGGGGGGCCCGGTGCGTTTGCAGTGGTCAGCAGAGGCGGACGGAGCATTCAACAAGTTGAAGGCGCTGTTTACTGATGCGCCCGTGTTGGCGCATCCGGACCCCTCTCTAGCATTCATAGTGGAGGTGGACGCGTCCGAGGCTGGGGTGGGTGCCGTGCTATCACAGCGCTCGGGTACGCCACCAAAACTCCGACCCTGCGCTTTCTTCTCAAGGAAGCTCAGCCCAGCGGAGCGTAACTATGATGTGGGGGACCGGGAGTTGCTAGCGGTGGTTAGAGCTCTGAAGGTGTGGAGACACTGGCTTGAGGGGGCTAAACACCCCTTTCTCATCTGGACCGACCACCAGAATCTGGAGTATATTCGGGCAGCTAGGAGACTTAACCCACGTCAGGCAAGGTGGGCCATGTTCTTCACCCGGTTCCGATTTACTTTGTCTTATAGACCGGGCTCCCAGAACGTGAAGGCTGACGCACTGTCCCGCCTTTATGACACGGAGGATGGGTCCACCGAACCTACTCCCATCCTTCCCGCCTCGAAGCTGGTAGCCCCAGTGGTATGGGAGGTGGACTCGGACATCGAGCGGGCGTTACGGGCTGAACCCACGCCTCCTCAGTGTCCAGTGGGGCGAAGGTACGTGCCGCTTGGTGTTCGGGACAAACTGATTCGGTGGGCTCACGTCCTACCCTCCTCGGGTCACCCTGGGGTGACGAGGACAGTGGGGAGCCTTCAGGGGAGGTATTGGTGGCCTACGTTGGCTAAGGACGTTAAGGGTTATGTCTCCTCCTGTTCAGTGTGCGCTCAGAGTAAGGCTCCTAGGCACCTTCCTAGAGGGAAGCTACAACCCCTCCCTGTTCCACAGCGGCCATGGTCACATCTGTCCATAGATTTCCTAACCGATCTCCCGCCGTCTCAGGGGAACACCACGGTTCTGGTAATTGTGGATCGGTTCTCTAAGTCCTGCCGTCTCCTCCCGTTGCCCGGTATCCCTACAGCCCTACAGACTGCGGAGGCGTTATTCACCCATGTCTTCCGGCACTACGGGGTGCCGGAGGACATCGTTTCTGATCGGGGCCCCCAATTCACGTCCCGGGTATGGAGAGCGTTCATGGAACGTTTGGGGGTCTCTGTCAGCCTGACCTCCGGTTATCACCCCGAGAGTAATGGGCAGGTGGAGAGAGTGAACCAGGAGGTGGGTAGGTTTCTGCGGTCGTATTGCCAGGATCGGCCAGGGGAGTGGGCACGATACATTCCCTGGGCTGAAATGGCTCAGAACTCACTACGCCACTCCTCTACTAACGTGTCCCCCTTTCAGTGTGTGTTGGGGTACCAGCCGGTCCTGGCACCATGGCATCCGAGCCAGACCGAGGCTCCTGCGGTGGAGGAATGGGTACAGCGCTCCAAGGAGACCTGGAGGGCCGTCCAGGAATCTCTACGACAAGCGAGTGGACGGCAGAAGAGGAGTGCTGACCGCCACCGCAGTGAGGCCCCCGTGTTTGTACCGGGGGACAGGGTCTGGCTCTCGACCCGAAACCTACCTCTCCGCTTGCCCTGCCGGAAGCTGGGTCCGCAGTGTGTAGGGCCCTTTAAAGTCCTGAGGAGGATAAACGAGGTGTGTTATCGATTACAACTCCCTTCCTATTATCGTATTAACCCCTCGTTTCATGTGTCTCTCCTCAGGCCGGTGGTAGCTGGTCCCCTGCAGGACAGTGAGGTACCGGAGGTCCCTCCCCCCCCGCTGGACATCGAGGGGTGAGGGGCCTGCAGTACCTCGTGGACTGGCAGGGGTACGGTCCGGAGGAGAGGTGCTGGGTACCGGTGGGGGACATCTTGGATCCCTCCATGTTGAGGGATTTCCATCGCCTCCATCCGGATCGCCCTGCGCCTCGTCCTCCGGGGCGACCTCGAGGCCGGTGTCGGCGCGCTGCGGGAGCCACGCGTCAGGGGGGGGGTACTGTCACGAGTCCGACCGAGGGTGTTTCCCTTTCCCGGGCAGGTGGCGCTCGGCGGTCGTCGTCACCGGCCTATTAGCTGCCACTGATTGTTTTTCCTTCCCCTCCTTGTATGTTGAGTGGTAGCACCTGTGAATGTTTGATTAGTTTGTCTTTATTAGACAGCCGGCCCGCCTGGTTGTTGTGCGGGATTATTTCTATGTAAACCTTCGGCTCTGTGGTATAGGCACGTGTTAGTGTCCGGTCGGGATTGTTTCCCATTGTACATTTTGATTTCCCTGTGTTTTGGGAACGTAACGTTTTTGTGAGCACCCTGTGGTGCATTGGTGCGATTAAAAGACGCGCAGCATTGAACTCTCTGTCTCCTGCATTTGACTCCACACCCACGACACCCGGAGCATTACACTCTCTCTCTCTCTGTCTCTCTCTCTGTCTCTCTCTCTCTCTCTCTCTCTCTCTCTATATATATATATATATATATATATATATATATATATATATATATATATATATATATATATATATATATATATATTTATCCTCCTCTCTCTCTGTCTCTCTCTCTCTCTCTCTCTCTCTATATATATATATATATATATATATATATATATATATATATATAAATATATATATATTTATCCTCCTCTCTCTCTCGCTCTCTCTCTCTCTCTCTCTATATATATATATATATATATATATATTTATCCTCCCCTCTCTCTCTTTCTCTCTCTCTCTTTCTCTCTTTGTCTCCTCTCAATTCAATTTAATTTAAAGGGCTTTATTGGCCTTTATGTTAACACTACTAGTGAAATAGATAATACAAATGACCAGTAAACATTACACTCACAAAAGTTCCCAAAGACTAAGGACATTACAAATTTCATATTATGTATATATACAGTGTTGTAACAATGTACAAATAGTTAATGTACAAAAGGGAAAATAAATCAACATAAATATGGGTTGTATTTACAATGGTGTTTGTTCTTCACTGGTTGACCTTTTCTTGTGGCAACAGGTCACAAATCTTGCTGCTGGGTGGGTTGGGTTTGTGGGTTTGTTTTCGAATTCTTTGTGGGTCTGTGTAATCTGAGGGAAATATGTGTCTCTAGTATTTGTCATACATTTGGCAGGAGGTTAGGAAGATTCCTTCATCATTTATTTCCTGATAGAATCATAGCCAGGGGAAGGAAGGGTCCTTCATCATTTACTTCCTGATAGAATCATAGCCGTGGGAAGGAAGGGTCCTTCATCATTTACTTCCTGATAGAGTCACAGCCATGGGAAGGAAGGGACCTTCATCATTTACTTCCTGATAGAGTCATAGCCATGGGAAGGAAGGGACCTTCAGCATTTACTTCCTGATAGAGTCACAGCCATGGGAAGGAAGGGACCTTCATCATTTACTTCCTGATAGAGTCATAGCCATGGGAAGGAAGGGACCTTCAGCATTTACTTCCTGATAGAGTCATAGCCATGGGAAGGAAGGGTCCTTCATCATTTACTTCCTGATAGAGTCATAGCCATGGGAAGGAAGGGTCCTTCATAGGTAGTCTAACACTCAGGTTGTAATGTTGTTTGGGTAGTCTAACACTCAGGTTGTAAACATTGTTTTGGTAGTCTAACACTCAGGTTGTAAACACTGTTTGGGTAGTCTAACACTCAGGTTGTAATGTTGTTTGGGTAGTCTAACACTCAGGTTGTAATGTTGTTTGGGTAGTCTAACACTCAGGTTGTAATGTTGTTCGGGTAGTCTAACACTCAGGTTGTAATGTTGTTTGGTTAGTCTAACACTCAGGTTGTAATGTTGTTTGGGTAGTCTAACACTCAGGTTGAAATGTTGTTTGGTTAGTCTAGCACTCAGGTTGAAATGTTGTTTGGTTAGTCTAGCACTCAGGTTGTAATGTTGTTTGGTTAGTCTAACACTCAGGTTGTAATGTTGTTTGGGTAGTCTAACACTCAGGTTGTAATGTTGTTTGGGTAGTCTAACACTCAGGTTGTACACGCTGTTTGGTTAGTCTAACACTCAGGTTGTAATGTTGTTTGGGTAGTCTAACACTCAGGTTGTAATGTTGTTTGGGTAGTCTAACACTCAGGTTGTAATGTTGCTTGGTTAGTCTAGCACTCAGGTTGTAATGTTGTTTGGTTAGTCTAACGCTCAGGTTGTAATGTTGTTTGGGTAGTCTAACACTCAGGTTGTAATGTTGTTTGGGTAGTCTAACACTCAGGTTGTAATGTTGTTTGGGTAGTCTAACACTCAGGTTGTACACGCTGTTTGGTTAGTCTAACACTCAGGTTGTAATGTTGTTTGGGTAGTCTAACACTCAGGTTGTAATGTTGTTTGGGTAGTCTAACACTCAGGTTGTAATGTTGTTTGGTTAGTCTAACACTCAGGTTGTAATGTTGTTTGGGTAGTCTAACACTCAGGTTGTAATGTTGTTTGGGTAGTCTAACACTCAGGTTGTAATGTTGTTTGGTTAGTCTAACACTCAGGTTGTAATGTTGTTTGGGTAGTCTAACACTCAGGTTTTAATGTTGCTTGGTTAGTCTAGCACTCAGGTTGTAATGTTGTTTGGTTAGTCTAACACTCAGGTTGTAATGTTGTTTGGGTAGTCTAACACTCAGGTTGTAATGTTGTTTGGGTAGTCTAACACTCAGGTTGTAATGTTGTTTGGGTAGTCTAACACTCAGGTTGTAATGTTGTTTGGGTAGTCTAACACTCAGGTTGTACACGCTGTTTGGTTAGTCTAACACTCAGGTTGTAATGTTGTTTGGGTAGTCTAACACTCAGGTTGTAATGTTGTTTGGGTAGTCTAACACTCAGGTTGTAATGTTGTTTGGGTAGTCTAACACTCAGGTTGTAATGTTGTTTGGGTAGTCTAACACTCAGGTTGTAATGTTGTTTGGTTAGTCTAACACTCAGGTTGTAATGTTGTTTGGGTAGTCTAACACTCAGGTTGTAATGTTGTTTGGGTAGTCTAACACTCAGGTTGTAATGTTGTTTGGTTAGTCTAACACTCAGGTTGTAATGTTGTTTGGTTAGTCTAACACTCAGGTTGTAATGTTGTTTGGTTAGTCTAACACTCAGGTTGTAATGTTGTTTGGTTAGTCTAACACTCAGGTTGTAATGTTGTTTGGGTAGTCTAACACTCAAGTTGTAATTTTGTTTGGTTAGTCTAACACTCAGGTTGTAATGTTGTTTGGGTAGTCGAACACTCAGGTTGTAATGTTGTCTGGGTAGTCTAACACTCAGGTTGTAATGTTGTTTGGTTATTACTACTGGGAATTGATTATCTCAAAATGAAACTTGATTGTTTCTAATGTCTATTATCTGCAGAAGAGTACAGAGTTGGAAAATAAACACCATTTTACGTAACACCATCTACTAACAGCAAGGCCCCTGGTGTTCAGAGAAGGAACGGTTCTGTTTCCGTTTGAATAATAGACTCAACATACGGATCTGAAACCCCTGTGGACGCCAGAGAGAAACGTCCTCATTTTCTACAGAAATGTAAAACTCTTCCCCAGTTACTATGAATCTACGTTGACTCCCGAGCCTCTCATCGTTTAATGGAAGAGCGGTGTTCATCTGAAGTTTACAAACATCACCCCCCCCCCCCCAAAAAAAATACACAACAAACCAGCTCCTCGTTCCAGAGAGACCGTTCTGTGTTAAATATTTGAAAACCCTTTTCTCTGTCGACTAACAGGAAGCTGGTTTTATTGTTTCTCTCCTGGATCAGAGGGGACCTGTGTGTTGCTAGACGTCTGAATGGGAGATGACTGCTCCAGATCCTGTGGTGGC